>NC_086324.1:33364288-33639288 GCF_036172605.1 Pelobates fuscus | reverse complement strand
AAAGAGAGAAGGGACAGAATGAAGGGGCAGAATAAGAGAGAGAAGGGGCAGAGAATGAAGGGGCAGAATAAAAGAGAGAAGGAGCAGAGAATGAAGGGGCAGAATAAAATAGAGAAGGTGCAGAGAATGAAGGGACAGAATAAAAGAGAGAAGGGACAGAATGAAGGGGCAGAATAAGAGAGAGAAGGGGCAGATAATGAAGGGGCAGAATAAAAGAGAGAAGGTGCAGAGAATGAAGGGGCAGATTAAAAGAGAGAAGGGACAGAGAATGAAGGGACAGAATAAAAGAGAGAAGGGACAGAATAAAAGAGAGAAGGAGCAGAGAATGAAGGACAGAATAAAAGAGAGAAGGGACAGAATAAAAGAGAGAAGGAGCAGAGAATGAAGGGGCAGAATAAAATAGAGAAGGGGCAGAGAATGAAGGGACAGAATAAAAGAGAGAAGGGACAGAATGAAGGGGCAGAATAAGAGAGAGAAGGGGCAGATAATGAAGGGGCAGAATAAAAGAGAGAAGGAGCAGAGAATGAAGGGGCAGAATAAAAGAGAGAAGGTGCAGAGAATGAAGGGGCAGAATAAAAGAGAGAAGGGACAGAATGAAGGGTCAGAATAAAAGAGAGAAGGGAAATAATAAAGAGAGACAGAATAAAAGAGAGAAGGGACAGAATGAAGGGACAGAATGGAGGGACAGAATAAAGAGATTAAATGAAAAGTATGCCGCTTGCAATATATTTTGCATAAAATAGTTAGTTTGCATTTAATTTTAATGGTTCAAAGAATGTCAGGCAAAATGGTGGGCCCTCACGCATGTTCACTTCATCAAATCTGGCCCTCTTTAAAAAAAAGTCTATGCCATCACAGCAATCTGGTCTGTAACGTTCACATTCCAAAATGAAATGCCCACTCATTCAGATATGTTAGTGATGTGTGGATCATTTATGTTAAATAAGCAGGTCACACTGTGCTGGCTTTAAGCATTCGAGAACCAGATTGTGAAGGCAAGGAACATCATTAATCCTTAAAGGGTTAATAATCCATTACCTCGACACTCTGAATATTGATACATCATGGCAATGTGTGTGTTCCATATATATATTCCTGAGGATATCCTTAGGAAACCATGCTGTCGATCAAAATTCAATTTGCTGAAGGTGACCTTCACAGCTGGGCAAAGCTTCAACAATCCCAGCAGTGACTGGCTGACAGCTTTGCTTCACAAGAAATTCTGTAGCAGCTCAGTCATTTTATTGTCCCCAGAGGGAGAAGATTACAATTTTCTCTCTTTCCCCAAATGTTACCCCACAAATGATTTTGTCTAAGGTAGGCCAGTAAGTATTTACATAGAGTAGCCAAAATTAAATGGCCTAATATTTAATGTATCCCTGTTAATTTGCTCCAAGCTTGCTATGTTGACAAAGTCTATTTAATATTTTGCTTTTATTATACAACAACAGTATTAATTGAATAAGGTTTTAATTTTTCTAGGAAATAATTCAAGGAAATGATATAATCAAATTCCCTATCCTCAGGATTCAAGCAAATTTGGTGTATATTTAATAAGAATGTGTATGAATTAAATAAAAAACATCAGAGGGATTTACTTTTGGCCTTTGTCATAGAACAAGATTTACGGCAAACGCTGTGGATCTGAGGGTTGGGGGTTGCCTTCTAGATGACACTACAGTTTATTACAATAAACTTTCACGTCAGTTTTACCTTAAACGTCATTTTAAAAACACCAAGATTGTAATCGGTAAATCAGTGATACTCGAAACAAACGCAGGATTATTTACCACAATCTATTAACGGGAAATATTCTTGAATGTTTTTACACATGTAGTTTATATAACATTTTGGAGAACTTAAAGGTGAGAAAATAATGTCATGTATTAATTGTGTTTATTGCATGTGTAAAACTGCGTAGTATGTTAAAGAACACAATACACTTGAAATCAATAAGATCTACTCGTCTGCAACAGTTGTTTAACTATTTGAACTCTGACAAAAGAATGCATCTATGTGATTATAACACAGCATCACACAGCACCATCACAATAAATGGTTTAAAGGGATATGGGTATTTCAAACTGCCATGTTACTACACATTGTCACTTATTTACGTTTCAATTATCACAATGTATGAAAATTAAATATGATGTTTTGTAATGTTACATTTTGAGTGATGTAATGTATTCCTTGTGATTCCCATAACTAGAGAAATCTATTATTTTCCTAAACCTCTCTGCTTTGCATTTATTCGGATGGTTTATTTTTACAAAGCTGGGGTACCGATTAAAAGCACATACGTTTTGTTTTTTTAAAAATGGTAAAGAACTGGGTCATCGCTTCAGGGATTGTTATAATTTCAACAAGACAAGTGCAATGTGCCAATGCAACGTGGAATACATCTATTTAAAGTTAAAGAAATAATTTCATCGTTTGTCGAAGTTATAAAAATAAACAAATAGAAATAAAATATGAGGAGCTCTCAATTATCCTGTTATTTAAAAAAAAGTGAACAGGCCTTACCTGATGACAAAGAGATTGAAATATCTCACTGCTCGCAGACAACATCATCTTCTGTTCTCAGAGACCACTAGAGATTGTATTTATGATCTTGATACAATGTCCAAAACCCATTTATCTTGTGATTGTGATTTAAATGTAAGGAAAATGTGATCCCAGTGGGCAGCTTCAGCGAATCTGCATTCTGGAGTGCCCCATGTCTGCACTGTAACACTGATGTTATCTGCACAAGCTAGGCTTATTGCCCAAAGCTATACTGCGTCGGCCACAGAGAAAGCATGTCGCATCTTTCAGCTCATCACTGTCATAGGAAAATCCATCTTGCTGCCACGGATTTTCTTTCAATCGTCAACCGACCATGGGAAGACAAGATTCATTGGTCAGCTGATAAAAATCTGCAAAGCAAGAATCACTACACAGAGGATTTATAGATTATATGGGGGGGTGGGGGACGTTGGAGGGAAGGTAGAGGACAGACTGTATTGGAAAATATGACATATATAACACTATGAGAGCTGTGCCCCCCACCCCGTCATCGTGTTCTGTTACTGTGCTGATTTGTAAATGTCCCTGTCTGTGTGTGGCAGATGCTTCCATTGTAATATGGCCCCTCCCCCCTCTTTGTTCCCTATACGGCTGTCAGTTTACAATGACTAACAGCATGTGTTATTGCTATGCCATTGCTATGTGATCATGAATAAGATATATATAAGCTGGGTACAAGAATGTATTTTTCCATTCATTTGTAGATTTTACCATACTATTCTATAGACAGACAGACACAGACAGACACAGACAGACAGACAGACACAGACAGACAGACAGACAGACATATAGATAGATAGATAGATAGATAGATAGATAGATAGATAGATAGATAGATAGATAGATAGATAGAGGAGGTGGACAGATGTTTTATATCTCTCTACCTGTAGATTGAAGTAGCCTGTGTTAATGTAGTAATTCAGGTGGGATATATACATACAATATACAGACAGACAGAAGCAAATATCAGCAGATAGAACATTTGATAACTGGCTTTAAGAATAGACAGACACGTTTTAGCTATAAAAAAAAAATAAAAAGTGGAACAAACACAAAGCTTAGTTTTGCACTACAACCAGACATTTTCCCTGCATGATGCGACCCTGGGTTAGAGTAGAAACAAAGAATTGTTTATGACAACTGGCGTGTAGTACAGAAAAGTTGGACGAGCCGGTATACAGATAAGTGATCTGCAGTAGGCTAAGTCGATAAGATGATCTGGTAGCCAAGTAAATCAGGGAGAAGGCAAACACAGAGTTTGGTTCAAATGAATACTTCAGGCCAGGAAAACAGCGTTGGGCTGGCAATGAGAGCTATTAACCCCCCAACGGCAACTAGTATACAGCAGTCATGGACTACAGCCTCACATCATTCTTATTTTTGTTAAACTAGCAGAAAGTGCACGTGGATGTTTGTTGGCACAGTACTGCAGGAGTAAGGCAGGAATTGTGCAGGGCTTTTCCAATCCCGCACTCTGTAGGGCTTGGAGTGGCAAACTGGGATATTTTCCAATGGACTGAACTAGGATCGACCAGACTGCCATACTATGATGGGTTTGTAGGATGTCCATGAAGGTTTGTGCAAGTAGGGTAAGATAAAACATACCATTTGTCTTTGGTAGTAGCACAGTCTTAATCTCTTAGCTATGAACACATCTCCATGCTCCCTTATTCCATACTTGTGATTTTAATTGATATTACGGAGATATATCATACCACATCTCGCAACTTCAGCAACTATCTGGCAAATCCATATATTGCATGTGCCACCTGAGAAAAAACATCCACATAGATAGATTTACTTCATGCACAAAAAAGGACCTTATTTGGACTTGCACTCCAGGCCAGGATTAATATTTTGGGGAACAAAACACCAGTTCAAAAAAGAATGAAGTCAATGGTCAATTACAGATGATGGAAACACAACACGATGTCTAGCAGCAGCACATCTTGGATTTATGAACGGAAGCGTTTCCAAACTTAAAAAGAGTGGGGAGTGGTGACCTTATACAGGTAGCCCTCAATGTGGCAAAGGAATTGCACGCAAGTATGAGTAAAGAGTATGTTGACAGCAAATGCGTGTATGCCACAATCCTAAAGAGTATGAAACCTGTGTGGAATTGGAAACGACAGGAATCCGTGCTAGGCAGAAGTCCTTCTTGTGTCAACTGATACATGAAATATGATTATCACAAAATGTATACATGGATGACAAGAGAAAGAGGATAAACATAAACGTCATTCAGTTACCTTTTGAGAGCAACTTTATCTTGTGCCCAAAATGGATGACGAAATTTGTCACCAGTTTAATGGCCAAATCAATGTGTGTTTATAAAAGGACACTAAAGCTGAGACAGAACAGTGAATCCAAATATTAGAACTACAATTCTAACCCTAAACACCACCTAACCTTAACACTAACCTGAAACAGGCTATAGTCTGATGTATACTTCCACATTGCCACACCAAAACCAGCAGTGCTGATGACACCTTTATCAATGTGATGAAACAAAAATACAGCATTGCTATAATGGTGGAGGCCTTAACTATGACATTTTAATGTCGGTGTAATAGTGTGTTGCACTTTTGGACTTTCAGGAAGAGACCTCCACCACTAGGTCATCAATGCAAAAACAATAAACAATTATTTCTTAGACTGTAGTGGAGATAATAGATTGCATTGTGTAAGCCGTAAGAGAGTTGACAACATTTTGACCCACTAAAGGCCTTTGTCAAGCCTTCATAAAATACCACTTATTTTCACCACCATGGACTGGGCGATATCAACGTTGACTTTTTTAATATAATTTAATAATAAGAAACGCCATGTTAATCAACGAATCCTTTAATTGATACATTCATTCAGCCTCTTCGTTCTGGGTTTGAAAATATCAGCGAGCAGCTTCTTAGATGCTTCCCATAATTAATTATGGCATCACTTGGGATATGTGTGAAATGCAAATTCTCTCATCCCTGCACACAACATGATGATGAGTAAAAATCAAATCGCATCTAAAAGCAGACCGGTTTCAAATATTTACATCTCTCTCGAGTCTAATGTAATTTTCTATCTTACACAGAAGCAACACAATAGCACAATATATTGTTATCCCTGGCATTAGTGAAACAAATGACTTTTTGTTCATCTGAGTGTTGATTGGTTCAGTTGTTAAACTTAGACCTTGTTTTCATTTAGAAATCTAGTCTAACATATCGGCCAGTAAATTGTAGTGAATTAACAACTGAATTGCAAAGTTTAGACCAAAAAATAGAGGCGGAACATCTTACATTGCAGCAATGGGACACTTTTTCAAATGTGGATGTTTTGGGCTACATTTTGGCAATCTGTTGTCAATTCACTACTAGGCTTATACTATTTTATCAATGGGAGGACAGTGATAGGGTGGAAGCGCTAAACCTTTCTGATACGGCAGTGGGGAAGTGAGGAAAGCCAAGCGGGAAGCTGTATTGGGTGCTCAACTACCAACTTTGGGGATTAAAAAATTGCAAAATTGTTTAATCCCTGAAAGTAAGAGGGATTACTCCTGCCACCATAACAACTTCAATTAGCGTTCCTTTAAAAGATTGGCAAAATGTAAATCAAAATATCCAAATCTGAAAATGTACCCCACTGCTGAGGCTTAAGGTGTACCAGTTCTATTTTTTTTTTAAACTTTGCAATTCAGTTGTTAACTTTCCAATAAAGCATTATATTGAATGGCAATGGTTACATTTGCTAAAACACGGCAGAGCACGTTTTTTATACACTCACCGAAAGATCAACTGGTCCTTTCTGTTACAAAAAATCTTAACCAGTTACATCTCAGGGGTTTCATAATTAAACTCGTATCTCTCATAGTCCTTTTGCTCTCACATCTACTTCATGCACCTGTAATGTAATGGGCATTGCATTAGAAATCCAACCCATCTGACAGTAGGGATAGTCATGTTCCCTAAGTGCCAATGGTCCAATCCCTTGGTGGAAGTTCATTGTTCAGTACGTCAGCAGAAGGTAGGTAGGCACACAGAAAAAAAAGGATCTGTGGAACTAATTGCCACAACAGGGTATTAAGCAAAAAGGCACAAAGAAGACTCTTGTCACTTTATAGACAGTTTTACAGAACTCTGTACTAAACACTGCAAAAAGCAGTCAGAATGATCAACTATGATAAATGGTGGTCCATCCAGGATGGGACAGTGGCTCATACTTCCCGTGTGTCTCACTTCCTTAATTCCAACTCTCTCCTTGACCCTCTTCAGTCTGGCTTCCGCCCTCTCCACTCTACTGAGACCGCTCTTATCAAAGTGACTAATGACCTAATCTCCGCTAAATCCAAAGGTCACTACTCCATATTAATTCTCCTTGACCTCTCTGCTGCCTTTGACACAGTTGATCATTCTCTTCTCCTTCAAACTCTTCAATCACTCGGTCTCTGTGACTCTGTCCTCTCTTGGTTTTCCTCCTATCTCTCCCAACGCTCATTTAGTGTCTCATTTTCCAAGGATACCTCCTCCCCTCGCCCTGTCTTGGTTGGAGTTCCCCAAGGCTCTGTCCTTGGTCCCCTTCTATTTTCTCTTTATACTGCCTCTCTTGGAAAACTTATTGCCTCTTTTGGATTCAACTACCACCTGTACGCTGATGACACTCAGATATACCTCTCCTCACCGGACCTCTCCCCGGCCGTCCTGCAACGTGTCACTGCTTGCCTCTCTTCCATCTCTGACTGGATGTCGTCACGCTTTCTCAAACTTAACCTCTCTAAAACTGAACTCCTTGTCTTTCCTCCTCCTAATACTGATCCTCCTCTCTTACTCTCCCTTCAAGTCAGTGATATCCACATAAGTCCATCCCTACAAGCGCGCTGTCTTGGCGTCATACTTGACTCTGGTCTCACCTTTGAGTCTCACATCCAGTTTGTTGCCAAGTCCTGTAGGTTCCAACTCAAAAACATAGCCCGCATCCGCCCCTTTCTTACGCAAGATGCTACCAAGGAGCTTGTCCATGCTCTAGTAATTTCCCGCATGGATTACTGTAACCCTCTCCTGATTGGTCTCCCCAAAAGCCGTACTGCCCCGCTACAGTCTGTAATGAATGCTGCAGCTAGACTGATTTTCCTATCCAGTCGGTCCTCTCACACCTCGCCCCTCTGCCAGTCCTTACATTGGCTCCCTGTATCCTATAGGAGTAAATTCAAAGTGCTAACCCATACATTTAAAGCACTGAACAATTCCAGCCCCTCTTATATCTCTTCACTGATCCAGAGGTATGCCCCTCCTCGTACCCTCCGCTCTGCCCGCGACCACCTCCTGACCGCTGCTCGCACCCGTACGGCCAACTCACGCTTGCAGGACTTCTCACGGGCGGCTCCTCTCCTATGGAATAACTTGCCTACTGCCATCAGACTCTCCCCTAGTCTTCAATCATTTAAGAAGGGCCTTAAATCCCATCTCTTCAGGAAAGCGTATGGCCTCCCAGAGTAATCTCTCCCTTACATACCTGTCCCTATGGAATAGTGCTTTGCTCTCTCCTCCAGCTCTGCTTCACTCCTACTTGATATTTCCTATCCTAATGTTTCTAATACCCCACCTCCTATAGACTGTAAGCTCATTTGAGCAGGGTCCTCTTCAACCTATTATTCCTGTCAGTTTTCTTGTAATTGTCTTATTTATTGTTACATCCCCCCCCTCTCAAAATATTGTAAAGCGCTACGGAATCTGTTGGCGCTATATAAATGGCAATAATAATAATAATACTTTGGTTGCCGTTTAGCTATGTATGCAGTCCTGCATTTTTCAATAAGTGTGATGGCTCACTACCGATTATCATTTGTACTCCCATGTCTAATAGTCTGTTCTGACAGGTGTTCACATTTCTTTTTTAGTTATTTGCCCTTTTTACCAGAATCTTGTATGTGCCACGTGTACTTGCTAAAGAATTATACAGCGAGTGAAAATGATACTATGTTTCAGATTCTAACGCACTTATATTTCTAGAATGTTGATGACGGCAAGATAAAGATAACGTATACAAGTGTTCTCCGACACTTCATCTAACTCAGCTCTGCGGCAATAAATTATTCGGTATTATTTTAACCAAATATCTCCAGGTTGAAAAACAAAAAGCAAAAAACAGTCCAGTTTGTAGACAAAGGCATTTCAGGATGTTAAAACCTGCATAAGCGACATGTCCACTTTAAGGGCAAAATACATATTCAATTTATTTTCTGCTGGCTGTTAATAATTATTTGGGAGTTAGCATAATCCAGTAGAATGATGATTAGTGGTAAGTGCGTACAGGCTTTTCTTTTTACATTTGCATAAGCCACTGATGAATCCAGCATTTGTTGGCATAAACAAAGCACTAGTGGAAAAACGAAGTACATTTCCAAACATATTCCACATTACAATGAACATATTATGTGTTTCTAAGTAGAGATATAAACTTGCTACCCAGATTGCTGGGTCTTACATTACAATGGTGCTGGAAAGGATGGCCCTCTGTCTGCACTAGACGGGTACACTGTGGAAAACGCTGGTGTGGCGGTTTGGCTCAGACAAATTTTCATCCGTGCAAACTATTTAGAAAAACGATTTGGATGAAAGGGCATGAAAATGCACCTATTATTGTACTGCCAAATATATACATGGTATTATGTGTATATATATATATATATATGGCTATTCTATATATACTGAACTAATTCCAGGTGAAATTCAGTTGATTTAAATTCTGACCGAATAGAATGGTATTTTACCATTCAAATTTGGCTGGCATTCAGTCAAGAATTTGATTTTTTTGAGCGTTCACTTACTCTTGAGTGTTCGGTTGTGAATTTTAAATATTTAGGTCTGGACGATCCCTGGTTTGTTTATTATTTATTTATGTGATTTATTGGCTGTGCCCTAACCATCAATTATCTAAATTAGGGGCACCATTGTCACGGTTCACTCCTTAGGTGATATTCCTTTGTGCAGTACCTATTATCACCACTCTCACCACGGTTCACTCCTGTTTGGTGCTATTCCTTATTTCTTGTATCACTTAGCACTTCAGCTGACCCTTGTTAGGCACCTTTATAGTTTGGTCTCACCCTTCCCTCAGGGTCAGATCATTGTTTCCTGTATCCTGTGACGTTGATCCTGCATCCTTTGGTCTTGTATCCTGTTTCCTTGTTCCTGTGTCCACCGGTCTTGTATCCTGTGACTCTGACCCTGCATTCTCTGGTCTTGTGTTCCTGTGTCCTCTGGTATTGCATCCTGTGTCCATAGTTCCTGAGACTCTGACCTTGCATCCTCTGTTGATATATCCTGTGATTCTGGCCTTGCATCCTTGTGACACTAGATTATATCCTGCGGCTCTGGACCTGAGTCCTGTCTGTCTCTCATGGTGCCTGTCCGGTCCTGCCCGGTGTACTCCATTTAACCTACAAGACTGTACTTTATACTCTGCCTGCACCTCCCGTGCTAGATTTAGGTTTATTGTATATTTTGTATTGGCATTGTGTTATTGTATATTGTTTGGTTATCTTGTGTCTTTTTGTTTTCTTCATTATATACTTATTTCTACTCTTATTACTTGTTTGCCATTTTTTCCCTGCATATTGGGTTCCTGCAGTTAAAGGGATATTGCTGTCTCAGGGCACCCCTTTCCTACCGTGACAACCATGGAAGAATCACCAAATTAGGAACAACTGAACCAGCTTGTCCATTGTTTAGTTGCTTCATGATTCGTCATACGGCTATTCTGAGTTACATATTTTGGATGACCTGCCAATCGCACAGAATTCACCTGAATTGCAAAATAAATTTACAAGTCTAGCCCGCATCACATTGAGCATTTGAAGTAGACCAAATTTTTTTTAAAATAGTCTTACAGGCAAAATAGCTGCTGCCATTCCATATTGCATTGTGGATTCTACACAGTGGGAGTCAAAACACATAGTTGTAAAAGACAAACACTGAGAATAGACAAAAACTGAGTACCTTTCGGTATGGCTTCCCATTCTGGAGGTATCATACAAGCTGAAGCTCATTTGTGCCACTATAATTAATACAATTAGCATATCAGACTTATTAGTACCATTAAATTGGGTAATAGTAACAACCCCTGGATGTTTGGCTAAGGTAACATCCCTAGCACGTACTTGAAAACCGGAGTAATCTTAATGTACCTTTCCTGTTTAAATACTTTGTTATTATTATTATTATTTCAGGGAATCCCTAACTTGATAATCATCAGAGTTTATCTAAAAATTATCATGGAATTTCCAAAGAAAGGTGCTCAGCCAGGCACATTTCCAGATTAACCATGAGGTAACTAACAAGGTGATCCATGGTGACCTCCTAGGGACCAGTGGTAAGATATGGACCTAGACACTATGCAAAACTTTGACCAATTCCTCAAATTTTTCACTCTATTTTCGCAATGGGAATGACAATCTGATAGGATGGCAATTAGTGGCACCCGGTAGGATGACAATCAGCGGCACCTGGTCCAAAGCTTGATTGAAGCCTTGGACATTGTTTGGAAGTTCAGGTGAATTCTGATGAAGTTGTTATGTTACCTGTTGGTATAGGTTTCAGTTTGAGGGTGTTAAATTGGTAAAATAAAAAGTATGTTTTTGTTTATTTTGGTTCCTTGATGCACATCCCCCTATATTAGGAAGTTCATTTTGCTAGAGATTTTTACAGGGCATGGTTCTGAAGCTAAAATAAGTGCAAGAGGGGCAAGATCCAAAAGCTTAATTCACTAAAGCTTCAAATACAAAGATTCAACTGACAATGATCATGATATGAGTAATTCAGGTTTAGGGAATATAATCCAGTCAAGGACATTGATGGGGAAAAATTTTAACATCATCCAATAACTCACTGACTGACGTGATCTCATTGCACAAACACGCTTATGTGTCTATTAACATAGTTAATAACACAGGAGATCAGAATGAGGGAACCCCAGAATAATATAAATGGGCCATCGCCTTGCAAAAACAAAGTTAGCTCCATCATATATCAAGAAACCTTGGGAGGATGTATCAAAGTGTTGCATGTAACACTTCTATATCTAATTTTTAGTTTCATGAATATTAATACCGCACTCGGACACAATAAATGTGTCTAGTAAAGGCAAAAAGTATAAGAATATTGCAAAATGTATTCAGTGTATTTCTTTAAGGAAAAAATGTAAATGAACAAAAAACTAATTCATATACAGAGTGGTGCAAAAACCACAAAGAAGACTTATGATATAACATTTGATTTTGACTCAATTAAATTCATAATAACACCAAAATAAAATTCAGCGGGGGAGCAAGATGATAATAGTCCATAAGCAGCTCAAACACCAATACGGAGTCTCTCTTTTCCAATCAGAAAACTGGATAAAAAAAGGGGGGTAGGTGCAGTGCTTCAGTAATCCTTGAAAAGGTATACGTGGAGAGAACCAGAGAAGAAATAAAAGTGTGGTATTTTAAAACTGTAGTTGTGATAGGTAAGATAAAAGATGTGCACTCACACTTTTCTGGAGCTTCAATACAGCTGCAGTGTATGCGCCTGGGCGGAATAATCCCCACCTATGGATCAAGTGCAGAGGTAATTCTTCAAATTATAGGTGTAGTAGGGGGTATCCTCATAAAAAATAAACAAATAAAAATCGTATATGAAGTATGTATTGCACACATCTCCTGTGCATATGTCTACAGTAATCTGAATATGTCTACAGTAATCTGAACACTTAATAATAGGTGCGGTGGATCCACAAAGTATAGATGAGCTATTTGATAGTAGAACTGCACTCAAATTGTAAGGTTGATCAATGTCTGGCAGTCTGATCAGACAAAAACTGTATATAGAATTTCTGTAGCAAGCCGTCTGAAGGAAGTCTTTGTTCCAGAAAATGGTGTCAGTTACTGTCCGATCCTGTGTGGTCTGGGCTGCATGCTCGGGACTGTGGCGTCCCTTCGAAGGCCCTGATTAAAAATTCAATATCCAGAGTATTTACCTGGTTTCAGAGCAATGACGGCGGCCGCTTGTGTCGACAGTATGGCCATCCCCCAGCTGCAATCACACGGGAGCGCCCTCTATGGCATCACGGCGTCTCACGTGATGACGTTATTAAAGACAACTTTATTCATACATCGCAGAAAAGAGCATCAGTATGTGTTATACATAGTAACGGAAATGTAGAGAGTGCCAACACAATTGAGTGTATTGATATTATTTTTCTCCCAGTGTTTGTGCACCACTACAGATTATTAATTGAGTCTTTTTTCTTTCTCATTTTCATTTTTTCATATATGTACGGAATCTACAGTATTCTCACCATCACAAGTGAATTCAGATATTGTCCTACCACTTAAGACAGGTTTGAAACTGAAGAGTACTTTCACCTCTCAGAATGTAAATCCATCTATAGAGATACTCACTAATTTAGTGAAGAAAGATTTGTATAGATTAAGGAGGAAGCAGAAACACACACATAGAAGTAAGAGGCAGACCCCTAATTTTACGAAGCAAGACTGGTTTAATATTAACAATCTCCAACAAGACCAGTCAATCATAATTAAACCAGCAGACAAGGGGAGTGCATTGGTCATCATGGATCCTGCCTACTATGTAAAAGAGATAGGCAAACAACTGAACGATAATACAAGTTATCTCCCCAAAGGACAGGATTCAACCCATATACTTAAACAGACATTAGAGACATTAAATAACTGGGCATTGTCCATGGGTATTATCTCAGAAGAAGAGTATAGATACATGAATAACAAACATCCTAGAATCCATGTCATCTATACTCTTCCGAAAATCAGAAAAATCCCCTGTTCTTACCTGGGAGGCCGATTGTAAGTGGCACTGGATCCATACTACAACAACCTGCAGATATTCTAGATATGTTCCTCATAAAATATGTTCCTACTCAAAAGTCATACATTAAGGACACTAAAACTTTTCTCCAGCTGATAGAAAACATTCAGATACCAGTAGGCGAATTCTGGTTAGTCACAATAGATGTCCAATCCTTATATACTTCGATAGATCATCAAAAAGAGGTCTAGAGGTGGTAGATAGGACATTAGGTAATGACACAGATATGGCACAATATAGTGACACAAGTATATTATGGACCTACTTAGATTGATTTTAACAGAAAATTACTTCCTGTTTGGGGATTAATTCTACAGACAAATTAAGGGTACGGCTATGGGCTCTCTCTACCTCTTGTATTTGTCTGTGTATATTGCACGTTCTCCACCAATTTTACAGCGCCGCGGAATCTGTTGGCGCTTTATAAATACCAGTAATAAATAAATAAATATTGAAAATTGAATAGCAAACTTTAGGCAACAATATAGAGTTTATTGGCAAACTTCTCTTAACTGAACTAGTTCGGGTTTCAAATCAGATGATTTCTGTCATGACTTGCACAGTGTAAAAATTAAACAGTTTAATAAAAAGAAATAAAAAAAATATATGCACTATTCCCAAATGATAGTTATAGTATGTAAAAACTGAAATATATAACATACATTTTGCTAATTTCCGGCTTTTATTTTATAATTGATCACTGATTTTTTTTTGAGACTGCATATTTATACATAAACAAGAAAGAGTATACACACTACAGATATGTGATAGAGACGTATAGCTGGAAGTATTCCCAGGTGTACCTCACAAACACCTAAAGACAATATACAGCCAAGTAAAAGAGTGGGAAACACCCAGAATACGTAAAAGTATATATAAAATGTAAAACAACCTGGCATCAGGTATAATCCGTGAATAAGCTCTGTATTAGGATCAGAAAACTGACATAGCGTAATACAGTATAGAAAAAAGTATATATATAAGTGTTACAATAGATACACTCACAAACACACGTGAAATCAGGCTTCTCACCCTCTCAGGGGTAGTATGATATATGATAAATATGCTTGAAAATCATCCCATGGAATATATGTGGATAAAGGAAATCGAAGATAGTGAAGTTTGTTATAAAAATACAAAATCACATTTATTGGTTACACTTACATGTATGCATATCAAAAGAGCATGTCTCCATATAACATGGAACTCCACACAGTATGGTCGCAGATCCAAATAGGAACTTCAGGAGTAGATGTATGTAGACAGCCAAAATACAGATGAATAAAATATAAAATACAAAATAAAATATAGATCAAAAGTCCATAGAGAATCCAACGCGTTTCGTCCGGTAAAGTATAGGACTTCTTCAGGGATATATTTATACACATTCAAAAGTGTCAGGTTGCCTAAATAGCACATGAGAAATATATGCCCTATTCTTTCTTTTCAAAAATCTTAAAAATCCTTACTTATTCTCTATAAAGTAAAAAAAAAAAAAGAGAGAGACAGACAGGACTCTTATCTGGTATGTGCAAACACAAAAATATAACAGTACTCCAATGGCCCTTAGAACATTACTTACCTCATGTGGTGATAGTGTGTGATCTTGGCCTATAAAAACAAATACTTTGGAGTAATATCTGTAATGTTCACCAAATGTTCTCAATTTGTTGTGAAAGGCATATTAAAATATTTAGGACCCATGTGACAATGCTTCATGCTAATTTCGCATTTACATGTTTGGTGGACGAAAGCTGGATTGTTAAATATTGTCAATAGTTCTAGATTTTAGAGTTAAGACACACAAAAAGCTAACCCAACTCATGAAAAATTTAAATCCTTTTAGAAGGCATAAAAATTACAAAGATTTTCATAATTTAGTGTGTAACAAAAAAATAAGCACATAATAAATTTCTAAACAATCGTTTGTTCCAGGGAAACTATCTTTAGTTTGTCTGAGCATCAAGGTTATAGATATTCATTGTATCCTGTTCATGTCTTAACTCAAAATCATCATGACCTATGTTTAACAAATTAGGCATTCTTAGAAATACGTGGACACAATGCTCCAACAACCCATTGATTGAGCAAAATACGATAAAGTAAGTCAATGCCAAGCACTAATTAATTAAAAACACAGGACATTTATCCTGCTTGCGTTCACTTTATTCATAGTGTGAAATGCCCACGCAAATACACAGAAGAGTTTATTCCTTCACAATGAAATGTATTGATTTAAAAAAACGAATTGTAAAATTTAGACTCAGATCTCGATTGAATTAGAGTTGTTTCGGCAATTTATATGTTCCCTGTAAGACAGTTATCGGTTCTGAACAATTAAATAAATACTGTTAAAGGCTTATCAGAAACCAATAATTATTGGTTTGAATACATATACTTTACAATGAAAATGTTGGCTAAGGTGATTTAATTCCATTTATCAGGTGCACGGAGACCACTGTCTAGATTAGCAAACAATGAGATGTTGACAAATGCACTAGCAGCCAACAGGCAAAAAGTAAAAAAAAAACCTTGATGGAAATAAAATAATCTACGAGGGTTAATATAACCCCAAAATGAGTATAATGGAGATTTAATACCTTCCTATGCCCACACTTGCCTTTCTGTAGATGTTGCTATGTCTACTATTGTCTATTGTTGCTGCCTCTATACTAATGATATACTGGGCCAGGACCCCAATGGCCCTAACTATGCACATCAGATAAGGATTGAAAATGAAATAGTGTGGTTGGAGAGGTCACTGTCCACCCAGTGAATAAGGACTCTATTATACATAAAAATAGGGGCGCAAGCTAGAATCACCATCCAGGACCCACCCATAAGCAGTAGGTGGAGGCTATTGATTAATGAACAGAAGGGCCATCCTAGTTTACCCCCTAATCCTGGTGGAAGTTATTTAAAAATATAAAAGGCTTTTCCTGGCTCATTCTGTGCAGAGCTCTCAGTGGGTGAAGATGGATTACTTTTGTTTGTGTTGTGTCGCAGTTTGTTTGTTTTTTGTCAGTGTGTCTGTTATTTCATATTTTTTAGTTTTGCCTAATGTTGGGCTGAAGAAAAGAACAGTTAAGAAAAAAGAAGACATCCAAGTCTTATAAGCTCTGGTTACTATTATTAGGGTGATGGGGTAGGTACACTTTTTTAAATGGAGGGTTAGCTAGATCCGTAGCCACCCAAATGGGGACCAATGGGGACTTGATAACCCCTTACCCAAAGATTATGGTTGCTCGAGAGGCAGGGTAGGCAAAGGCATTTCCATCACCAATTCTATATTTTTTATATAGTCCCCACTCATGTGTGGAGGTCCTGTCCACACCACATTCTTTTATTTTCAGCCCCCATCTTATGCCTATGGGTGGGAGCACAGAAGGACCCTTTCTTTGATTAGTGACTAGGCAGCAATAGCTACAGGGAGCAGCTGCTAGCCATTATACCTCCTTTATACTGATATGGAGGTCACATTGACTACCATAGGCCTTTTTAAACAAATTTTAAAAAGTTGTGCCAATAGCCAAACTGTAGAATATTTTCAAATCAGCAACTTTTTCATAATTTTCTAATTGATTTTTCATTTTACTATATTTTGCCTTTTAAATAACATTGTATTTAACAGGATTGGCTTTCTGTTTATTTTTATATAAGACTCATAGTGAAATATTACCTCTTGCAGGGCTATTGTTTAAATAATTTGGCAATTTTGACCAAAATTTTAACTTCACTTCACTCTGAATTCCTGATAATTGTAGATTATGCTAGCTTTAGTGTACCTATAATCTTAATTTTATTAATGACAGGAGGCGAGTATTTGCTTAAGACTTTCTTTACTTAAGCTTCACAGCAGCACTTTTTACTTAGTAACAGGGTAACCAATCAGAAAAAAGATAACATGGCATAAAAGTCCCTCCCTGTGACGTCACTTCCTCTTTCTGGCTGCGAACAAATAGGAACAGGAAACTGATAAAGAAGTCCAGATGCGAAATCCAGAATGCCAGGTGAGAAAGTTGATGCTTGAGAGGGAACAGGAACGTAAACAAAGATGTCTTCTTGGAGAGCTGAGATAATGCTTGATGATACGGCACCTAGGCTTGTCCTCTTGAGGGAGCTTTACGCTGAAACGAGAGAGCAGAGTCGAAACCAAGGATTAATCCGTGAATTGGATTTCTAAAATTATGACATCCAGTAATTAGAAATCATATATCATAGCCCACCTCCAACAAAGTGTTAAACTATTTACCATAGAGTGTAACCCTTAGCCCCCCCTGGGAGAAGATACATCGTGTATTACTCTTATCTTAGATGAACTTACCTAATGAGGCGACTCTAAAGGGGGGGAAAACGATAGTGAATGGGTGGGAAATACTCGCCTCCTGTCATTAATAAAATTAAGATTATAGGTACACTAAAGCTAGCATAATCTACAATTTTATAACATGACAGGAGGCTTCGTATTTGCTGTTTTAACGCTCCCCGAGAAGGGGTAAAGAAGCGTGCACAGCCGGACGAAAATAGAAGTTGCGGAACGTCTGCTCCCGTGACCAGTCTGCAGACTGAAGAATGTCTCGAAGAGAGGCTCCCGCGTTGAATGCTCCCGATGCCGCCGCTCCCCTGATGGAGTGGGCTCCGAAGGATGCTTCAATCCCGGCCAGGGAGAGTAACCATCTAACCCATCGGGCAAGGGTTGTGGTTGATACCGGATGGTGAGGTCGAACATACGAGACCAATAGTTGGCTGGAGGAGTTTGAACGGAGAGAGGAGGTGAGTAGTAAATAACGGGAGAGAAGTGAAACCACACACAATTTCGGGTGGTTAGGGAAGTACGGGTAAAAAACTGAAGAAGAGTTTGATTTTGTCCGTCTGGACACTAAAAAGGTGACACCTTCTGGAGAAAAATTGACAGCGTCATGGTCAAATGCTCGAACATCCGATACCCGTCGGAAGGACACTAGGCAAAGTAACAGGGTGAATTTTGCAGAGAGTTGACGGAGGGATAGATCTTCGTTGTTTGGCCAAGTTTCCAGGAAGTGAATCATGACATTGACGTCCCAGAGATGGGAGTATTTCGGTGTTGGAGGGCGAGCCAGTTTAATGCCCCGCAAAAGCCTACAAACCAGCGGGTCCTGGCCCACTGGAGTTCCTTCTAGGGGAACGTGGGCTGCCGAGATGGCTGACCGGGCAACGTTGATGGATCGGTAGGATCGGCCCAGGTCGAATAGATGAGAGAGGAAATTCAATATGAACTGTCTAGGGGCAGTAAGGGGATCGGTATGCCGTTCCAGGCACCAATTGCACCAAGTGTTCCAGGAGGAAAGGTAGCATCTTCTGGTGCCAGGGGCCCATGAATCCCAGAGGAGTTCCTTAGTTCTCTGCGATAGTTCTCCGAAATGCCAGGTTCCCCTGAAAGAGTCCAAGCTACTAGGTGGAGGTGGTCTTGCAGTATCATTGGATGAGGATTCCCTTGAGGGTCCTCTAGGAGATTGGGCCATGGAGGTAGCAGTAGAGGATGTCGACAGGAGAGGTCCAGGAGATCTGGAAACCAGGCTTGGCCCCGCCAGAGTGGGGTGAGTAGAACCAGCATGACCTGTTGTCTGCGAACCTGAAGAAGGATTCTGGAGATCATCGCAAATGGAGGGAAGGCATAGGCTCCCGTTGTCGGCCACCTCTGAAGGAAGGCATCCACTGCCGAGCATTCTGGGTCTGGGAGCCAGCTGAAGAAACGAGGGACTTGAAAATTCGTCCGGGAGGCGAATAGATCTAGAACAAACGGGCCCCTGAGTTTGGAGATGCGAAGGACGATTGTCCTGTGTAGGCGCCAGTCGCTGGCGTCTCTCCAATGTCGGGAGAACCAATCCGCGGTAACGTTCGTCTCCCCTGGCAGATATTCTGCTTGAAGTGTGATGTTGCGTTGGAAGCAAAATTCGTAGATGTCCTTTGTCACTTCGGAGAGGATGTGAGATCTGGCTCCGCCTAATTTGTTGATGTATTGGACGGCTGAGATATTGTCCATCCGAAGGAGAATACAGCAGTTTGAGAGATGATTGGTCAAACTGCGAATTGCGAAAGAGCCGGCTATTAACTCCAGGCAATTGATGTGGAGAGAATGTTCTGTGTTGGTCCATGGTCCTCCGGTGGATGATGTATGGCAGGTTGCGCCCCAGCCTAGAAGGCTCGCGTCTGATTCCACCACGAAGTCCGGAGTGGGACCGAAAATTGCCTTGCCGTTCCAGGCAGACATGTGGCGGAGCCACCAGTAAAGTTCCTCCCTCACTTCGGTGGTGATCGGGACCCTCTGATCGTATGATGGGTGGGTCCGGAGGAATTGAGCTTTCAAGCGTTGCATGGCCCGATAGTGTAGTGGACCCGGGTAGATTGCCTGAATGGAGGCTGAAAGTAGGCCTACGATCCGAGCCAAACCTCGGAGGGGTAGATCTGCTTGACGAAGCGTTTTGCGTAGTTCTTTCCTGATCGCAGTTAACTTGGATTGAGGCAGGCGAAGAACACAGGTTGAAGAGTCGATCTCGAAGCCGAGAAATTGAATGACTCTGGATGGGGCCAGTGATGATTTCTCTTGGTTGATGACGAATCCCAAAGATTCGATCAATAAAGATGTATAGTTCGTCTGTGAACGCAGCCTGGATACGTCTTCGCAGAGTAGCAAGAGGTCGTCGAGGTAGATTAGGCAACGAATGCCCCTTTCTCGAAGATGTGCGGTGACTGGTTTGAGTAGTTTGGTGAAGCACCACGGGGCGGAACTCAGGCCGAATGGAAGGCAGGTGAATTGAAAAATCCGGTGGTGCCAAGGAAAGCGGAGAAAACGCCGACTGGATGGATGTACTGATACAGAGAGGTAAGCATCCTTGAGATCGAGTCGGGTGAACCAATCGCCTGGTCGGAGAATGTCTCTGAGGAGATGTATTCCTTCCATTTTGAAGTGTCTGTAAACCACGAAAGTATTCAGTTGGCGAAGGTTGATTACTGGGCGGTATTCCCCAGATTTCTTTTTGACCAAGAAGACGGAGCTGAGGAAGCCTTCGTCGAGGGGAGCAGGTTGAATCGCTCCTTTTGTTAGAAGAGAACGTAGTTCTGAATCGAGAAGACGATTCTGAGATTTTGACATCGTTGGATAGAGAGGATAACCTGTTTGAGAAGGGAGAGAATGAAACTCTATGGAATAACCTTGAACTGTGTTTAGAACCCAGGTATCTGAAGACAGCGTCTTCCACATGTCTACACAAAGTGACAACCTGCCCGCATGATAAACAGTAGAAAGGTGAAAGATAGGGAATCTCACCTGTTGGGTATCTGTTGCGTCCGCGGGCTCTGTATCCTTTTCCCCTATCCGCCCTTTGGGTGTAGGAGCCCCTTGATTGATAGTTGGGGAAGAATGGTGAAGTGGGGGTTCTCTGGCGTTGATTTGTGGACCAGAAGCGGCTGACTGTACGACCCCTTGTACGGCCAGCCCTGCCAAAAACCCGTGAGGGTTGATGATGGAATACCCTTTTCATGGATGACTGCGCCTTGTTTAGTGTGGCGTATAAGTTTACATGTTTATGTAATTCTTTAATGTAGGGTTCTCCAAACAACAAGCCTTTGGCCTTGGGACCCAATTCTTTTGTTCCCAAGTCAGCTAACTTGGCATCCATGCGCAGCAGCACTGCTTTTCTACGCTCGGTACAGAGAGATGTATTTGCATTGCCCAGCAGGCAAATTGAGCGTAGTGCCCATTCTCTTATCACGGATGGGTCTAAAGGATCTTCATTAGAAAGGGCTTCATCAGCCAGTAGAAGAATTTTGGCCAGGGGTCCCAGGATATCTAGCATTTTGTCTTGCGTGAGGCGCAAGCTGCGCTCAATGCCCTTTTTAGGGTCACGGCCGGATCTGGCCATATATGTGTAGAGCAGTGTGTCAAACTCTGGGGTGACAGCGACCTTGTCCGGTAGAGAAGGTCTGGGACATTCGGCTCTTAGGCGCTTGCGGACTTCCCGATCTAGGGGTCTCCTGATCCAAAAATGTATATACTTGGAGAGATGGTCTGGGAGTGACCATTCAGATGATCGAGGGTATCTGATCTGTCTTGGGTCGAAAAGAGGTTGACCAAACGAATCCAGAAAGGATTCAGCGTCCCCAGAAGGATTGGAACTGGGTACCATATCTTCAGTTGTGAGATCTCCCATAGCAGTTTGAAGGAGAGGTGCTCCTTTAAACGATGTCTCGGGCCAGTCTTCCTCATCTTCAGAGGAGTGGTCGGCTTGCCATTCATCTAGGATGGCTAAGGGGTGTAGGTCGAAAGAATCTTCCTCCTCTTCCGATAGAGTGGGTTGGACTGAGTGCTTCTCTTTAGTGTCTGACTGTTTGGGGCGTTTCGCCGGTTCTTTCCCCTTGCGTTTGAGAGGTTCTGGCCCATTCCCTTTCCAATATCTCTTATTGGGTTTGGAAGGGTTTATTTTTGTGGAATCGGACTCCACCGCTTCTTCGTCAGAAAGCGGGGGTTCAGATATTTGTGGATCCTTTGGCTCAATGGGCAGCACCCGAGCCAGGGCCTTTTCTAGTGAAACGGCTACAGCCGCATTAATAATTGCTTGCAGGTTTTGATCTTGATTTGAAGCCTCCATAGCAACAGTGTTGAGACCTATGGGGCAGAATAGGCCAGCATTAGAATGTATCTTAAGGCCGTCACCATATATCACAATATGTTATAAATCCACAGTGCAAGCTGAAACTGGGGGTCACCCAGCATAAATAACCTCTGGGAATAATTATACAGACCCGTATAGAGGTATGGAGGCACAGACAAAGCGGGCCAATCATGGGCTGTATAAGTAAACAGCAATCATAAATCTTGTGTAGGGATTTTTCCCTATACCCATCCACAGTATAAGTATGGGTTGTATTTAGTCAAAGGTATAGACAGGGAATTTACCCTATATGTATTCCAAGGTATTCAGTAATATAAACAAGGATTGTTTTATTCAATGAGAGTATAGGTTAATGTAGTATAAACAAATTTTCACCAGGGGGTGATAGTCTGAAATAGATTGTGGTTGTTCTAATGGTATTTTAAAATCCCTCCTATGGTGAGTAGAGGGAAGTAGAGAACACTTAAACCTGTATTTTAAGTTATATATAGTACTGAGCAGGTATACTTGAATGTTTGCATTTAATCATATAGGTAAGTTAAATATGAAAACGCCGCGAAATGCGGCAAAAAATGGCCGCCGCACGGCCGGAGAGATTGCAGATCGCGGAACCAAGAAAATGGCCGCCGCGATCTCGCGCATGCGCACAAGCGAACGAGGAGGCCGCTTGGATCTCGCGGATGAGTGCGAGATCCAAGATGGCCGCCGTGCGCACTGAGAGCTGATGGAGGCGTTCTCCACAGCCCAAAAGCCCGGGAAAAACGGGGCACAGAATGCCGCTCGCAAACCGGACTAAAAGAGGTAGCAAACAGATATTAGAAAACGGAAAAAAACAGTTATAAAGAATCGGAATACAAAAGATAGAATTTAGATGTAGTGAAAAACATAAAAATCTCAATAGTGTTTAGGAAAGTATAGGCAAAGGATAAATAAGGTGGATAAATAAAAGACCAAGGATAAGAAATATTAGAACAAATATAACAGTATATAATAATAATGAATGATGTAAAACAGATGACAGAAAATTAGTAAGTGAACCACAGAAAAACCCACAGAAAGTAGGAGACAGTGGCACTCTGACCTGTACTGGTGTGAAGCAGCAAAGAAAGAGGAAGTGACGTCACAGGGAGGGACTTTTATGCCATGTTATCTTTTTTCTGATTGGTTACCCTGTTACTAAGTAAAAAGTGCTGCTGTGAAGCTTAAGTAAAGAAAGTCTTAAGCAAATACGAAGCCTCCTGTCATGTTATAAAATTCACACCTTAGTGGATAACTCTGTAGGTTAAGCAGGGTACCAACATTAGATGTTTGAAAAAGAGGCATTGGGTGACAGTGACATAATGAGTCACTGAACTCTGCATTACAAATATATATATATATATTTCATAAAATAAGTCGGATTCCTTGCACTCCTGGCTCAAATGGTATCCTTGCTGGATGCTTAGAGCCCAGGGTTTAATATCCAATAGGTACAATTGATATAGGCTAGCACTCATGGTCTTGTAATTAAAAGTTTCTTCCTATATTGAAAAATCATAAAATGTGCAGATCGACGTTTCAGTCCCGGGCAGGATCTATGATCCTGAGGAAAGTACCGGACCGGGACTGAAACTTCGATCTGCACATTTTGTGATTTTTCAATAAAGGAAAATTTCACAAAGATCCATTTTGGGTCAAACCATTACCAATTCAACAATGTAGAACTGTAAAGAAATGGTTTTATGAAGCTGTAATATTTATATTTATTTTTCTAACAAATAGTGCTGCTTAGCTGCCTAAAGCGAACTTATGATTAGTCAACAGTAGATTAACATCTATCAGACATAATTAAACTTTGCACCTGTACAAAATCAGATGACCATTATCACTTACCAGCTTTGTAGCCTATTGTTGTCCCGTAACCAATAGCACTAATGACCTATTGAGATTCTCATTCTAACTCTTCAAATGGCTACACTGTCAACTTATCAACTAACATTAAACCCTAATTGTATAGCCATACAGTTACAGAAATATCCAAACCTGTCAAATTAAAGAGAGCGGTAAAGAGAACAATATAAATAATTCAAAAATGAAAAGTATAAAATTATTCTCATCACACCGGTGAAAGCAGTAACAAAAGAAAAAAATGAAAGTAAACTCAAAAGGGACCTGTGACAAATTTTAATAAAAAAAAAGATCAACTTCAAATGTTACCTTGACAACAAGTTTTGGCAAACAAGTTCCCTTTGAAGTTATTAAAATGGGACAATGTGAAAATTGTGACGTAATTCAAAGCTAACATTTACGCGGTGTCTATATCTATAAATAGACAGCACACAAGGGACTTTTAATATTTTTATGGTTAGGTTTTTTTAACTATAAAAAAAAGCCTTATTTCTGGGCATATTTTGTGTTTGAACAAGAAAAAGAAAAATCATGACGAAGCTAGTGGCCATTGAATTGTTCCCAGTTCTATTGAGTTTTTGGATTGCAATTTGATTTTTTTTACCAAAACCTCTCATAGTTTGATAGTTTGTCCCTAGTCTCAGGGAAGCAGAGGGACATACACATTCTGGTCTGCCGAGAGAAAAACCTCAATGTTAGCTGCCATTTCATTTCAGCCCTCTTCTGATAATTGTTGGAATGGAACTGAGTAGACAGAGATAGCCCATTTCTGTCTCCCCTGCTCCTCTGCTCACATTTCACCATCAGGAGAGTAGCTAACTTTATGTCAGGGCTGCAAATAGCAGTTGATGCCACAAAATGTAACTCAATAGTTTCAGGCAAATCAACAAATATGGGCCATTCCACTGTCCTAAGATTTAAAGAATACTAATTGTATTCCTGACCCCAGCCTAAACGTAATCCTAAAAAATAATAAATAGTTCTATGCAAGGTTCATAATGGTGAAGTGTATATTAGGAGAACATAATGATAGCTTGTGGTTTATTCTTATGGTAAAAGGACAGCTAAAAGCATTTATACAACTTCCTCTCAATATTTGTAGAACTCGCAATGTTTCCATTACAGGATTACGCACTTCTAATGGAAATCTTCGTGACTGCCATTAGAGGTTCTTCCCCTGTGAGAACGGAGTCAGACAGGGTTCTAAATCAAATTCTGCTCAGAGAGCAGAGTTTGATCAGCACAGAGTGGGGATTTGCTGTGCATGCCCACTACTCTTCCAATCCAGAAGTACTGGATTGCCTGAGATTATCAATATTGATGATCTCAGCCAGGAATGCAGAATGGTCATGAAGAGACCAGCACAGCATAGCATGGTAAGAAAAATAAGTAACGCTCACCATTCATCTTGATGAAGTGGTCTGGGTGCAGTAGTCCTTTAGTTTTAACCCTTCAATCGAAAACATTGCCATTTTGTAAGAACTGCAATGTTTCCATTGTAGGGTTAAACACACCTTATGTGGATTTTACAGAAAAAACAGATTGTGTCCTAGCGCTGATTTCAAACAAATTACTCTTTAGTGTATCAATTTATTTAGTTCCCTTCGTAATAGTGATATAACCAAACTCCTAATTAATACCCACTGCCACACTTATTGTGCACCCCTTAATTGGATTTGTCTACTTGGTAGGAAGTAGAGGTCTGAGAACGGAGTCAGACTTGGTTCTCAATCAGATGCTGTTCCTAGAGCAGCATTTGATTGGTGCAGCATGGCAATTTTCTGCGCATGCACAATAGCCTACCAATTCTTCTTTACAGGCGGTGGAGCATCAACAGCTAAATCAGGGGGAAAGGTAGGTAATACTCATCTTGCAAACACTCACAGGAGGGAGGGAAACCGGCATAGATAAGGGCAGCTCTATGCCTATAGCGTAGGATACATGTTTGTGTTCCTAATACTACAGTGTTCCTTTAATTACAATGTCTTTAGACCCCTGTGACATATAAGTATTTACTATAATTGAAAAGGCTTATTTGTAAGATATTTTTAGATCCAAACTCACTGACTAATATCACACTGGATTAAAGCTCAACATTTTTGCTTAGGTATCCAACACTTAAAATGTACTTATTTGCTCATATTTGCAGATTTCTAAAGAATTAGCCCTTAGAGGTCAAGAGGTATGTATGGATTAATATATTGCCCCCATTGTGTGCGTCCTTGTAGTCCGTGCCAAATGTTTTAAGAAAAAGAGAGAGCAATTTGGAAAATCAGAGAGAGAATTAGTCGTGGATAAAACAAAACCGCAAAGACAGGCGGTTATCCCAGGCTTAAAGTCCCCCTAGAAATACAGTCTCATTTGTAGAAAATGCAATCTCCTAATCCCATCTGAATGTTAATTCCAATAATTCTTTGGTGAGAAATAATAAAATGACTTAGCCAAGTTTCACAGGTTCAACAGGCACACTAGTTCTGAAACCAACTCTCTGCTACATCACCAGCCACATATTGGGACATGTTGAACCTATATAAATGCTATTAATAATAATAATAATAATATACTACTAATAATATAATAAAGAAAATAGTAGAATACTGAGTGAATTATTTAGTAAACTATAAAAGCAATATACTGTCTAATGTGGAAATTGTGGAGAACCGATAAGAGAATTGCAAAATTTCAGGCAACAGTTCTCTAACTCGCTGTTTTACATCCATTAGTTTGGTCTAAAATTTGCAATCCCTTGTATTTCCTGCATAATTCATGATTTTAGCGATACAAAATTTAAACCAAATCGCCGTGTTGGAACCTTTCCCCAACTAGGCTATTTTTTGGTCTCTGTTTTAACTTATTTATCATTTCACTAAATGAACAATATAAATTGATCCTCGGAAAGTCTGTTAACGAAGCAGTTATCTGAGTTGCGTTGAGAGCCAATTTGCAACATTACCGTCAAATATAGCCAATATAAAAAGTAAATTCCAATATGGCTGGATTTTTCCAGCCTACTGAGAGCAGTCGGTGATTGGACAGTAACAAATATCTATACTGGGAAAGAATGAGAGGGCTTCCAATAGCTGCAGATACTAGATATGCAACTATTGCAAGTGACATGTATTTTTTTGAGGGGTTATCTCTGCTAAAAAAAAATTTTTTAAATGAAGTGTCCATTTAACATACACAAACCTAACTTTGTGTAATAATTTTCTGTAGAATTAACATAATTTTATTTTCTTCGGAATAAAAGTGAAAAAGTAGACAGTGATGTTTAATCGCTAAGCAACAAATTCAAGTAAATTAAAAAATAAAATTGCAAAATGTAGGCATAAAATTGCCAAGCTTCTTTAAAAACAGTTATTTTTGCCTTAGTTTTGCAATTCAAATTTAATTTGCAAAATGTCCATTATTTAATTAATAAACCTCAGTTGAGTGATTTTTTTTTTTTTTTTACGATCAGTTATGACCACTATCTCCACCTAAATGAGAAAAGAAATAGTCTGCTAGCAATTAAACTAGTATGTCAGCAGCTGAGGGTTAACCAGCATGGATCACAGCAGATAAGGATTAGTTAACATGCATCACTGGTTCAAGTTTACCAATGTTGCTCACAATGGGTGAGTTATCAACTAGACTTGTTCATTAAGTCTTTTCGGTTGATACAAATTAATTAAATTCCTTTTAATGTACACCCTAATTTACTCAACAGGTAAATCCCAGACAGATCGACTCATTCGGTCATAGATTAAAAGGAATTAGATTTTTTTTCGTACTAGCGGAAAAAAAAAATGGCATCAACGTGCTGTGCTCAAGCTATAATGTAACTACAATGTTTCTCCCTACTTTATAACTATGCTGCAAAATATCAGATAAACTATCTTTCATGGCTGTGTTGCTTACCCCTGAATTAGATTCACTTAAACTGGGAGAGATGAAAGGTTTATATTGTAAAATATTCTAAGCAATGCTGAAACCACAAAACGCTTAGCGAAACGAAAAGATCAATGAATTAAATAACAATGCATTGGGCCAAGCACAGATACTTACTTTATACTACTGGTGTTTCCCCCAAGGAAAAAAAAATCAATTAAAATGTCCCTCGAGTTCAGACCAGAGACCACTGGAGGCACAGCAGAAATTAATTTTAAATGCCTGAACAAATCACATTAAACTGCAGGTGGGAATGTGAAACAATAAACGAAACTCAAATAAAATGAACATACTTTTCCACATTTAACAATACACAGCATGAGAAAATCTCCCGTCTTGCCTCTATATAATATATCACTGGGGAGTTGTTGTTTTTTTAATTCCCACGTAAAATTAGCAACTTTACATGACTGTGCGGCAAATACAAGAAAAAAAGTAAAAATAAATGTTTGGATATTTGGTGTTTGTATAAATAAATTCTTAAGTCCACTTTTCTTCTATATTACTATTAAGGCATAAGGATCCTGTATGTGTGGTGCAGGTCCAAGTACAATAGACATTAGCTATTGATTATGTTTGATCCTAGAAAAATAAGGGAATCTTTAATTGTCAATGACGTGGTCTGAGTGCTATGTCCCTCTGTATTTCTGCATTGCAGGGGTTAAACTGCCTCTAGTGGCTGTCATACTGCATAAAACTCCTATTTCAATCAAATGATCTCAGAAAGTCCATCTGACTGGCGAAGCAATGTGCTTTGCTGCGCATGTGCACAAGCCTCCCAATGCTTTCCAATGGGAAAGCATTAGATTGGCTGAGATCATCTATCTTGATGATCTGAGCCAAAGAGGAAGAGAATGACTTTGGAGACCAGAGCAGAGAAGGAGACAAGGTAAGTAAAATCATCCTTTTGACCATGGCAACAGGGGCCCAAGCACTGGGGCACTATAGCGTTAGGAATACACATTTCCTTTAATTGGAGAACTAGTGACCAATAAAAGACCACGTAGAATTAATAAACAGGGTCATAGATACCAGTAAATACTGTCTCAGGGGGGATATGCAGATGAATAGCTGTGAATGCAAAGATAGGTTTTGATCATTAGTCTTAAAGGGGATCATAGTCAGGCAGCAAAATACTTCAAGTCATGTCATCCTTCTCCATTTACGGAAAACTGCATGTCAACTTAGAGTTAAAGGGTTTCATGTAATATTCCACTGCAGCAATGGGACCAAAACAAACCCCCCAAAAATTCAAAGGAAGTCATAAATCAGATGTACTTCTAAAATGACAACTTGCTTTACACGCAGTGGTGGAATTAGTGATTGGGGGTCCATCGTGCAGCAATGCTTGGTGGTGTCTGACATCGGTCACCTCACCCTGTCTCACTTCATTCTCAGCCTGGAAAGGTGCTACTTGCTCACTTCTAGCTATTAGTACTTGATGTCACTAATGTTGACTGGGAGAAGAGAGTCCTTTAATAGACCATCCAAGGAACAGAAAAATAGAGATCTAGATGGCAATAATACAGGTTAAAAGAGACCCTAAACTCATAGCATAACAAAAGTCACCCTTCCAGACCCTAAACTCATTGCATAACAAACGCCACCCTCCCAATCGCATTTTACAGCAGTGATGCAAGAATCGCTGCATTACAAGTAAGAAGGGTCAATATAGATATATAGATGAAAGTCAGGATTACCTGCTTAGTGATACCATACAGAACGTATATGTATGCTGTTCCTCTGAGCTGTACCTTTTAAGTGGTGGTTTTAGTTCTACTTCCCGCTACTATAACCCAAAACACTTATGCACCTGGTTTGGCCAACATCCAGGTGGCTGTTCTAATAGCAATGTAATTGAGCAATGCAGAAGGGCTGCAAATAAATATGTCAAGACAGAGACCAGGTGCTGACGTTCCCTGCCCAGTTCAGCTTTGTCAGACCTGAGACCATTTCGGCAATTATCTGATGTTATTAGTCCGGACTTAGTGGATAAAATATTTATGAGAATCTACCAAAAAGGAGCACAAGTGAACATGTTGCATTGTTAGTCAATTAAAAGATATAACAAAATCGTTGTGAATTTCAGGAGCGATTTTAAAATTCACAGTAAAGAAGATTGGGCATATTGCTGCAGTGATATTTTGGCAATTACTGCAACTGGAAATTATATGCAACAGGGTAAACGGATATCGTTGACCATTTTGCACTGTTACCTATACAAATTGCACAGATAGTTATGGTGCGATTGATTAAGTCGTGAATATTTAAAAATATTAAAACAAAAATAAACAAAGAAAATTTGGCTGTGCTTGTCTGAAATACAAAAAAAAATAGACATGGTGCTATTTATCCAACTTGGAAATGTCACTACTTTAAGCTATTTATTGTATTTAAATGGTTTTTTTATAGTCAACCTATCTGTCATTTTCCTTCAGTGCTTCTTTATGGTTAAGCATTTTGCTATCTGGACCAAGACGCTATGAATATGTAATCGGTAATGTGTAAGATTTCAATTTCAAAAATGTAGAGAAACTGTGCCCTCATGCAATGCCCACATCTGATTACTTGCAAAAAATGTAATTAAAAATTGTTATTTTGTGTGTTTGTGGCATGGGCTGGAACAGATTTCAGAATTGGAGAACACTGCGCAGATAAATGTCCTCATCAACAGATTGATTTTTACTTCAAATGGCAGCTGCTGTCCAAAAATCAACTGATTTAATGATGATTTGGATTGCTCCCTAATGTGCTACGCTGAGCCTTTAAAATTGAAAGAGTATTTTAAATTATCATCAGGCTTCCGAAAAATGCATTTTCATGATGACATGTGGGTCAGGCATCAGGATCCTGTGAGCTTTCATATCTCATACCATTCTCTTATCTTGTGCTGACAATATCTGCATCAGAAAAATTCAAACAATAATAACGAATTGGCAGAAATCCCAAAAATAGACAAGAGAACTCTCCTCTGCTAATCCTGAAGTAGTATCCATTGTCTGCAACTAAGTTTATAGATTCTATATTAGAAAATGCAAAGATTGATATTTAACTCATTTCTTTATTTCTAAATAATATATGTTATTTTCTGATCATGTAGTTAATGTTTTAGATGTAACTTCTATATATGAATGGCACCATTGGCGTACACACAATACATAGGGGCCACGGTGCGAAACTGATCCGTGGGCCCCCTCTTCCCCCCCCCCCCGACACATACACACAGACACATACATACATACATACATACAGACACATACACACAGACAGACAGATACAGACACACACACACACACACATACACCCCCCTGACAGACACGTGCATACATACACACACACACACATATAAACAGACACATACAGACAGACACACATACACACACACACCCAACAAACATACACACAGACACATAAACACAGACACACACACACATACGTACATACAGAGACACACACACATACAGTCTGTATGTATGTGTCTGTATGCGTATGTATCTGTATGTATGTGTCTGTGTGCGTCTCCGTATGCATGTGTCTGTGTGTGTGTGTGTGTCTGTATGTATGTGTCTGTATGATACAGACACATACATACAGAGACACACAGACACATACAGAGACTCACACAGACACATTCATACAGACACACACACACACATACAGACACTTACATACAGACATACACACACAAAATGTTTAAGTCACCCTCCTGTTTCTTACCTTTTGCAGGAGAGTGACTTTCCTTGGGGTCCAGTGGGGGCACAGCCTAATGAGAATCAGAGTTCCCACTCTGACTCCCTCCTCCTTCCTCCCCCGCGGCTCTGTCAGATAGCTGGGAGGAGTAACCGGGGCAGTCATTTCCTCCCAGCTCTGTCTGACATCATCTCAGGGGGCCCATTCGCGCTGTTAAAGCGCTCAGCGCTGACGGGCCCCCTGAAAATCCATCTCCATCGGGTGGCCCTAACAGCATGGCCAACCCGATGGACCCCTTCATGTGCAGCCCCGGCGGTTTGTCACGCGGGCCGGGGCCGAAAAAGATGGCGGCGGGTACCCAGTCGCAGAATCCACAAGGCGGCCGGGCCCCCTGAAGTGACGGGCCCGGTCGCAGCTGTGACAACAGTATGTACACCAGTGAATGGCACAGTGTCACCATATTAAGAATAACAATATAATTATTTGGCCATTAGGGTGTATATGTATGCTTTAATGGAAACTCTAATATAATGATTTTGTTGCAAAGACCCTGTTCCTTTTCTGGTTGAAAACATGTCTACTGTCAGACAGACAACAACTATACCAACTTTCTCCTTAAAACCATTGACCTTTGAAGGTTTTAATGTTTAATGTCATCATGCACAAAGCATTATGATGTCAAATGCAGCAAGTCTTTGACATAGAGAAGCACTGGATTGGTGGATCGCTTCGATTGCCATTCATGTACAATAGACCCTTGGTGCTTCTCTGTGAGATATGTCTGATTGGACCAGAAATCATCAGGATTGATAATCTCATCGAGGGTGGACCAGGATGCAGAAAGGAAATTGTTTTTATTACTCTCAGCTAATGAACTAATCCTGCGCTGCAAGGCTCAGCTCATGAGAGCTAATGGAAGGTTTTTTTAGGAAAAACAACGAAAATAATAAAAAAAAACAGAAAATCCCACTAGTGACAGCCATTTTTTATTTTTGGGCCTCTTAATCACGTGATGTAGCAATTAAATTGATGCATGCTAGTGACACTGATCTAGAATTTGCCTCTCTGGTTTTTACTTATCCAGAAGACTTTAAGAGAACACTCTACGCACATAGCTCCTTCAGTGTGCGGTAGTGGTTATGGTGCCAGGACTGCTCTAGCGGCTTTATAAGTGTAAGTAGTCCAACTATTTGCTGACAGTTTGATAACTTACCTTTTGTCCATTGGGTGCTGGTCTCTACTGTTAAGAGCTGGAAGCCAAGCATGGCCACTTCATTGACTGAGATCATCAGCTGATCGCTCTTAGCCAATTAGCTAAGTCCTGCACCGCCAGGGTTGTTCAGAGCACTTAGCATCCGACTCTCATGAAGAAGGTGACCACCACCCAGCAAACCCGAAGTAAGTTGGCAATCTATCACAAAATTGATTCATTACTTACTTTGAAATGCACTCATGGCACTGTAGTACTTATGGCACTGTAACCACTACAGTGTGATGTTGTGGTTATGGTGCTTAAAGATTTCCTTTAGTTTTATTGGCGTGATAATTGTGTTAATTAGCAAATATTTTTTTTATTTTTTAAAGTCCCTATTCACTGATCAGCGAATTATGGTGATTTGCTAACCAGCATACAAAGTTTAGTTCATTCAGCTTAATTAGAGATTTTTCAAACTCATATTTTTGCTAACGTTTGTGAATTGTTTCTCAGCTCATCACAACTGCCTGCTTGCTTTGTGTAACACTTTACAGAATTATTTCACAATTTCTCGCGGCTGTTTTAGCCTGATAAATTTGCATTATGTTAAGAATCGTGACACATAATAAGGAATAGATTAAGTGTTGAATTTAAACTTGCTTTTTCCTTAGCATACTAAAAAAACTGCAAAGTAATTTCACATAATTTAAAAATAAACAGGAAACGGCATGAAATCAGGGGTTTTGTGCTTTGCAACGCGTGGTATTGTCATGTTTTTTAGAACTATTAAGGACAATTTAATTACCAGGTTTCACTATTTGGAGGATTCTACTGAACTTGAATTGCTGCTTGTATTTACAGACTTGTCTAATCACGGCAGAACTTCCGCGTATGATAAAATAAATATTATACCAGGGTCTGTCCTGTACTACTGAATTTTTTTTTAAATAATGTCGGTGTTGGAGAGGAAAACCATAAGACTGGCACTATATATATATTTAGACTTATTATCTATAATGGACATGCAGGTAGTAGACCCAGACCTCTCAGGGACATCATGGACAACAAGGGGTATTACCCATATCTCCCAGGTGGTTAAGAGGGGTGAAATTCTGACTTTCCCCTCCTTCTCAATGTCTCCCAAAGGTGTATATTTTATTACCTATAACTGAACATATGTTTTTAACTTAAAGTGGAAGGTATGTGCAAATGCGCAAGTATGGTTGAATAGAATATTTTACCGCAGCTGGCCTAGTCCGTTGGAAAAAAAAAAGCTCTATCTGTGTGTTATAATGCCTATATGCAAGACTTACAAAACACGAAAACTCCAAAACTGAGATTCATGTTGATGTAGGAAAGAGATTGAGATGTATGTCTAACTACTGATGAGTGGATTGGGTTGCTCAATGGCCTAAAAGGTACTACGTGGTCTTATAACCACATAGAGGCACACCGCAAGTTCATATACAGGTGCTATTTCACTCCAGACAAGTTGTAAAAGATGTATGCTTCCTCTCTTTGAATTGCTGGAGGTACCAACAAAGGGGCACAAAACTTCATATCTGGTGGACCTGCCCACAGATACGCCCTATATGGGGGCGCTGACAAGAGCCCTGTTACATGGGGGTCAGGAGGTGGCTAACTGGCCACCTCAGAGCGCCCCCTAATTTGTCCATCAGTATGGCAGAGCAGGTGCCCTCTTACCTTGATGGCAGGTGTCTGCTCTGCCAACAAATGCTCGTGACCGGAGGAGAGGGGGACAGGAGGCAGGCAGCTGTATTGTGGGCAGTGAGGGAGGCTGTTCTTGCAGCTTCTCACTCCTTCCTCGCACGCCCTCTGTGATGCCGGGAGCCAGAATGATGTCATTCCGTCCCGGCATACTAAACAGCGGGCGGGTGGAGTGAGAAGCTGCCCCACACTGGACTCCAGGGAGGTAGGGAGGATGGATGGGCCTCAAAAAATAGATTGCGTGAGTCTGTGTGTCAGTGATTGTATGAGTGTTTGACTGTCAATGACTGTCTGTGTGTCTATGTGTGTGTATGTCAGTGTAACTGCCTGTGTGTGTGTGTGTGTGTGTGTCTGTCAGTGAGTAAGTGTTTGTATGTCAGTAAGTGTCTGTCAGTTTGTGTGTGTGTGTCTGTCTGTCTGTCAGTGAGTGTGTGTGTCTGTCTGTCTGTCAGGGAGTATATCTGTCAGTGAGTGAGTGTATGTCTGTCAGTGAATGTGTGTGTGTGTGTGTGTCTGTCAGTGAATGAGTGTATGTATGTCAGCGAGTGTCTGTCTGTCTGTGTGTGTGTCTGTCAGTGAGTGAGTGTATATCTGTCATTGAGTGTCTGTGCATGTGTGACTGTCAGTAAGTGAGTGTATGTCTATCAGTGAGTGTGTGTCTGTCAGTGAGTGTGTGTGTCTGCCTGTGAGTGAGTGACATGAGGGGGCGGCAAAATGGATCTTTGCCTAGGGTGCCAGAAATCCTTGCACCGGCCCTGTGTGTTGGCTATACATATATAGTATAGTATGTATATTGGCAAAATATCATAACTGTGTGCACCATAGAACCATAGAATGTGACGGCAGATAAGAACCACTCGGCCCATCTAGTCTGCCCAATTTTCTAAATACTTTCATTAGTCTCTGGCCTTATCTTATAGCTAGGATAGCCTTATGCCTATCCCACGCATGCTTAAACTCCTTTACTATGTTAACCTCTACCACTTCAGCTGGAAGGCTGTTCCATGCATCCACCACCCTCTCAGTAAAGTAATACTTCCTGATATTATTTTTAAACCTTTGTCCCTCTAATTTAAGACTATGTCCTCTTGTTGTGGTAGTTTTTCTTCTTTTAAATATAGTCTCCTCCTTTACTGTGTTGATTCCCTTTATGTATTTAAATGTTTCTATCATATCCCCCGTCTCGTCTTTCCTCCAAGCTATAATGCACCATGCATTATATTTCTTGTTCTGTTCTTTTTTCTGTTTTGAAGAAAAATCTGTACGTTGTAATTGTAAAAGAAAAAAAAACATATCAAAATCATGATATGTTTTAAAGGTAACTATCATTTCACAAGATTTTTTATTTTGTGTTTACGTATCCCCCATGCTTAACAAACATCATTTGTGATGTTTGAATAATAAAATGAAATATAGAAATATGTACTATCATATGGTAACATCTTGGCTCCCTGTGATTGACAGTTATAAGTTCTGCCTTTCTACCTGTAAGTTGCAAAGACAAAGCATAGACAGAGAAGAAGAAACAGTAACATACATACATAACATGTCTATTTCCCAGGCGGCGTACAGACCTGTGATGATACTGAAACCAGATACTCTGAGAAGTCAGTTTAAAGGTTCCCTATTTGTACTGAGTGTAGTCAGTGGATCCATTTTGCACTTGTTGGTTGCAATTATTTATAAAAATGTAAAAAAAAAAAAACATAAACATACACACTGCACACACCAAGCCATTAACCGGGCACTGAAAGTAAAATGAATTAAATGATACTACCAGAGTATTTGATTATTAATTGTAACTAGTTATTGTAATTGGAGAGAAATTATCTTTCTATATTGCGAATAATTAATAAAAAAGAAAATATGAGATCCATTGAACCTCACTAAAACCAGATATGAATTTGTTAAGTGGCCGCAACAATTTCCTCCAGTCCTGTTGTTAAGACACTCCGGCATAAAGGAGTGAAACCTCCGCTTAGTAGAGCTTCCCCTTTCAGAAATGCAGGCACGGCTGTTTTAGAACTCCAAACTCCCAAACTGGAACCAAGGGAATGCGCCTATCTCCCGAACAGCATACTTAGTAATACTCCAAACTCCCACGAACCGCTGCTAACAGACGAACCGATATAGCATCCAAGCGGCTTATATGCCCAGCAAGCAGTCTCTATCCGTGTATAGTAAATCCCCCAATCACAAGACCAAGCTCCGTAGTTGAGGGTCAAACAAGAACTGGCTTTAATGAGGGCTACCTGCCTGTAATTATGCAGGTCTCCCACTTGGTGGACACTCCCCTAGGGGACCAAATGGGAGACTGTAACAAAGGACAGACAGGTATCAGTTTAGGACATACAGTCACAATACTTTCCCACAATGCATCATGGCTTTCTCTCCTCTGCCCTGGAGATAATTGAGAAGTAATTCAATTATCTCCCAGGACAAAGGAAAATCGCCATTATGCACGTGGTGAACAAAGGATGGAGTATTACTTAAAAATGTACAGTGTGACAAATGGTACAATAAATATATGCATGTAACATATCCCCAGATAGCTCAGGTCTGAGTGCACATTATTAGGTGAATGGCACTCAGACCAGACGAATACAGTTTAATCGCCATGGAGCCAAAGTCTTTAATTCCACGAACAGGCTCCATGGCATAGCTATCTGGGTACTTTCACATAGATTACGTTTATTTTACAAAGTCCCGAATACTCCGCCGTTCGGTTCACGAACGGAGCCTTAGACCCGTAGGCTGGTAGCTTAGCGGTGCTTAGCAGAAAAAGTGTCCGTGTTTGGTGTGCTGAAGCCAAGCAGAACAGCGCTGGCTGCCCGGGGAGCTCCATAACACCGCCATCATGTGGCGGCTATGTGTAACCGCGACCACCCAGTAACAATCAATTAAGCTGCGGTTAACCGCAGATACTGGGTGGTCAATTGCCTGCACACGCCAGCTTCCCGGTGGTCGCGCAATCGGTAGCCATTCGGAAACATGTGGGGAACAAAGGGGTCTGTACGGTCAAAGAAAAAAACAAACAGACAGACGAATGGAGGGAGGAGAAACATAATCCAAAGACAGACGGTTCTGTTACATCTGTGTTTTAGAATCATTCTGAAAAGGGGCCAGGAGATGCCCCTTATCCTGGGACATTATTGTTCCCCTGAAAGGCTCCATGTAGCACTTAAAAGGTTAGTTGTTGGGTCACTGATAGCCTATTAAGACACAGTCCTGGTTTCACCTACCATTGCATTTAGGCCACAAATAGGGTTTTTGGAGCCTATGAAACTGCAACAACATTTAGTAAATGTGCAGCTCCTTTGGTTTCATAGGGAGTGTTCCAGTCTCAACCTTTTAATAACTAGCATTTAAGAGAAATATCGCTAGTTAGTAAATTAAATTTTTGGAGTAACTTGGCCACCACATCAGCTCTACCAATATCGTTCTCTAGTAAATCAATCGGTGTTTCAATTTTCAGTCCTTCAAAGCACAGTGTACCCTGGTTGTGCAATGATTGAACTGGAATGTGATGTCAAAATAATTGCCACATCTTGGGCATACTTAGAAAATAAAATGTTGCATGTTTATACAATGGTGTAATTTTCAGAGAAGTGACATATCTCCTCTACATAGAAGAAATGTAAATATTGAGTAATTTTGGTGTTGGTTTTTTTTTTGCCTTTTATAAAGAAAGTATTACTTTAATGCTAGTGTAGCATCTCCAGGGGCATCAGGAGGGGAGTTGACCCCTGGAGATGCTACAGGGGTCAACTATTTATTTATTTTTATTTGCTCCTAGTCCCAAGTCTTTTGGCTGGATGGGTATTCGGAGACTATGACAGTCAGCTTAGCTCACACTGTCCTGGCATGGCAATTGATTGCCAAGTGCTGGAACTTCAGTGAGGAATCGGATGAGATGTTATGTACCTGACTGACTGCATACTATGCAGTGGGGGAACTGGCAATTGGCAACAGCACCAGTCACTAAGTGGGGGAACCGCAAGGACTGGAGTCAGTCTCCACTCCCCAGCCAGAGAACGCCATGTGTCCAATAAACACACCTGTATAAAGATTAGACTTATAAGTCTAATCTTTATACGGGTGTATTTATTGGCTGAGGTGTACAAACACTGTATTGCACACTGATACCCAATTAAGACACTTGTTGTTCCACAGTCATGTGTTGAGAGGAACCTGTGGGGAGGCTTGCTTAAAGCTGTGAGTGATCATTTAGCAAGTTAAAACTAATACTTTCGGGGGGCGGGGCCTGCCCGCCATGCTGACCGGTCGCATGGGGGAAAGGCTCCAGCAGAATTGGACCGATAATCAGGGCTTACAGACTTAATCAGAGCCAGAGGTAAACAACACTGTGCTGGAGCAGACGTTGGCACAACAGCAGGCTCCGAGATCGGGAGCCTTGTGGCCCCACGGGCCAACGGGGCTTTGGAGCTTGCGGCCCTCTTAGAGAGGCGTGATGGACGGCCGCCACCCTGCCCGCTTAACTGGCTACCACACGACGGCTCTATGACACAACCCACAGGCCCCTTCCCCCCCCCCCTTGGACCTCCCACTGGAGGGAACCGAGGCGACCGCAGTGCCTAGTCACCACGCGGTCGCAGGAGAAACCCCTCACCACCGTACAGGGACTGAGTAAGCCCCCGGCCCAGCAACATGAGAAACCAACTAAGGGTTCCACCTGCCCAAGCCTCAAGCCAGGCGACACGGCACCCCACATGTCCATCGGACCCGGGCTGCCACCGATTACATACCGGGCAAAGTCTTCAACAGCTGCTCGTCTACCGGGGAGAGAACTGATGAGATACACTTCCATCCCCCAGCCGACCAAACACCCCATCACATGCAAGCTCAATACGGGAAGAGGAAAGAGATCCTGCCACATATCACACGGGATGAGATGGCTCAACAACAGCACACGGCATAGATGAACCGCTCGCAGGCACATTAATCTGCCTTACAGAGTCACTCAACTACTACTCTACAGTGTGCCTTAAGCCCAGCGGACATACTATTTACCCAGGTCGGACGTAGGAAAGCCGCAAGCCAGCCAGCTCACTACTTCCAGCAACCCAACGGAGCAGGAACCGGGGAATGGAGTGACATGCGTCGAAGAACCCAGTGGAGATTATCAGCGTGTGTCTTTTACCTAACATGCTTTCTTTGCGTTGATTTATTCCTTGGACACTCACAGCTCAGATAGGTACCATATGTAAAACAAGCAATTGCTCATGCCAATAACTACCCTGCATGGTACTGGTCTGGCTGAAACCTTTAGTCTAGCATAGAATTACTGTACATTACCTGTTTAAGCCTGATGCCAGCCAGCTAGATTTCAAGTAACATCTAGTGCCCTCACTCTGTATATACACATTGTAAGCTCTACCTATATTGACACAGCATAACAACCTTATGTCTAACTAGTACAGCAACGTTACTTTGTTATAAGCAAGATTTAGCAAGGTTTACCTAGCACGTTAACACACAGGTTACAGGATTAACCAGTTTACTAAACGATGAGACAAGCAGATTTCCCGTGTAACCAGTAACAAAAAAAAACGTTCTAACACTAACAAAAAAAAATTGCTATGTACGAACGCCGTGATACTGTAAAATGTAAACCATGTATTACTTCATTGGCTTGGTCTAGCTATCGTGGCTTGGCAAGCATGTGTGTTAAACCTAAGCACTGCAAAAATAAAGAATTAAAAAAAAAACAAAAAAAAAAAACGAATACTTTCAGATTTAAGAGCCTCCGTGGCCCAAAAGAGAACCTCTATGGGTATACTCTGCGATCTAGCTCTGGTGATGGTAGAAAGAAAAGAAAATGAAAATGACGTGGAGCTCACATTTTTTTAGCATAATTCCAATTTGCATCATTGAAAACAAGGACGATGCAGCTGTAATTTTCATGTAGTCCCATAATTTGTTAAGTAAAAGATAAACACGCGTGACTTGTATTTTTGAGCTGATGTTATGGTAAATTTATCTAAAAGATAGGTGTCAGATGTTTGGACAACCCATAGGCTTTTTTCATGCCGTAATAAGTCATAAATCTGATCTTTCCATTAAAAAAGTTTTTCCTCTATAGTTTAGATGCTGTGCGCTAACGTCTAATTCGTAACCAACAATACCTGCTTTTACTGCGGGGCACCACCTATTGTTGGTAAATATGCCTTTTTCAAGCATGGTCAGTCAGAGCACTGGCTTAAGAACCTCAACGCTAGAGTCAGTGACTTGATTTTGGCTTTGTCTACTTCATCCTATCTAGTTTACTAAATATTTTAATTAGCTGTTAATTTGGTTACAGTATGAAAGAGCGTGTTAATGTGCCTGGAGGAGAAAAGTGCTGTGTCAAAGGAAAAAATAATTATTCAGTATGTCCCTCATATTAATCTATCTTAATATTACTTTTCTCTCAAGGGCATTCAAAGAACTTCGGCACTTTATCTTGGATTTGATATAAATTGGCATCAGATTAATATCATAGTTTAACTTTGAAGGATTATTATATATGTTGACTCATAGTTCATGAGCTAACCAACAAAACTATCTTATCAGTTAACCTTAGCCAGAGACAAAGCACTAAATGAGAATGCTCTGCCCTGGGTGAATTGGCAGATTAGGGAAGAACAACTACAGTAGGGTAATGCCGGCTCGCTCTGCCCGCACACACTCTGCCCCCTTAGGAAAGTATTGGGAGGCTAGTGCACATGTGCAGCAAAACGCCGTGCTACGCCAAAAACTATTTCCTCATAGAGATGCATCTCTATGGGGAAAGTTCAGCGCCTTAATGCAGAGCGTGTATTGTGCAGCACTGACCCAAGAAGCACCTCTAGTGGCCATCTGAATGACTACCACTGGAGGTGTCCCTAGGCAGCAGGCTATAGACACCACAACAACTACATTAAGCTGTATCTTAAGTACTAGATAAGACAGTGATTCTTAACCATTTTTTTTTATTTATTTTTTACAGGGACCCAAACTATGTACATGGCATTAGCTGTAGTTACATTTTTCACCTGGACATTTAGCTCAGATTTTATAAAACATCTCCCAGTATAAAAAAGAATGTAGGCAATGCTTATAAGTTAAATAATTTATTGGAGGCAATTACCTAGGGCATGATGAATGGAAAGGGTCTGTTTCACCTAGTAGGAACCCAATAAAATGTATTACTCTGTAAAGCTGTAACTGTTTGTGTGCATGCCTTCTTTAGGCAGTGTTGCAGTCGTATTATAGTCTTTCCATTTTCAATAATGTATTTAATGTTGCTCTGGCGTATTTTAATTTTGGTAATTATTTTGCAGATCTTGTTTCGACATCTCCATTTACTGTACGATACTCTTTATATTCACCTTTACCGTGTCAGACTGCTGTGAAGAGCCTACGCGTGTGCAGGATTACAGGTGAGTTGAAATGCTTTTCTTTGTATGTTTTTTTTTTGTTTTTATTAAAACAAAGGGCCCAGAATGTAAAACCTTAAAGGAACACATATCATTTTTAAAATAAAATGAAGATTATTGTTCCCTGTACATTCTTTGTTAGTTGCCGTCCACAAATATTGTGAAAAGTCGCCTAAGACTTTGAAAAATAAAATAATATATATTTTTTAAAGTTTAACAGTCCTTTTATTTTATGATTTATAAGGTGGGGAGCCGCGGCAACATTCATGATGAATTGAGTAAGTCGGTTGTTTGAAAGGACAATACGAAGGCTGTATAGGTGAAGATGAGAGAATGGAATTAGGGATTTTTTAGGTATCTTGAGATACCATATGGATGGATTCTAGCAATATTTCTGAGATTAGGAGAACAGGAGGGAGGAATTATATTTAGATAGGTATATAGTAATGTCATGGGTATCTTGGATAATGGTAAAGGAGTAGAAGAAAGAGGCAGTGTGCCTGGGTTTAGAGAGGTTTCAGGTAAAATTGTAGAAAATCTAAGAGAAGACAGATGGTATCGTCAGACACGAGGGAACGTGGCAAAGCAGCTAAGGACAGGTAAATATGAGTACATGTGCTGCTATAAAACTAACAGATACAGACACTAAATTGCAATGTATCAGCAACACTTTTGTTTGTTTCATTTCATCTCCAACAATATCAAAAATTCTGGATGAATTCCTTTATCGCAGGTCAACAATACAAACATAAATAACATGAAAACAGCATCAATCACTAACACGGGCAATGAAAAGCCTTTTCCAATTTCAGCTAATAGTCTTGTCTTAAGCATATTCAGAAAAAAACAAGTCATCTTGCTCTTAGCTTATCAGACCAATGTCATTTCAACCTTGAGGCCATGCATAAATAGATATGGAAACACTGAAAGCAGCAGCAGAGCTATTTGTTTATAGTTTTCTGGTTAATAGATTATGCGGCAACATTCAGAATTATACACAAGCCTTCTTTTCAATAGGAAAAAAAAATGTAATAATGTAGAATTGTATGTATTTTCCTTATTGTGAAATATCCCTCATCACTGCCATTTCCTTAGAGACTGAGTCCTACATTATTCTGTAAGAGCATGATTACTTATTGCCGTGCATACATTTATAGGCAGTTTTTTGTCTCTGTAATGTCTCTGTTATGTCTCTGTGTGCTGAGAGGGCTTAAAGGAACATTCCGGCTACACTGTTTAATAGTATGATATGTGTGTGCACGCACGTGCGTGTCTGTGTGTGTCTGTATGTGTCTGTGTGTCTGTGTGTGTGAGCCCGTGTGGTTCTGTGTGTGTCTGTATGTGTCTGTGTGTGTGCACCCGTGTGTGTTCCTGTGTGTGTGTGACTGTATGTGTCTGTGTGTCTGTGTGTCTGCATGTGTGTGTATGCGTGTGTCTGTGTCTCTGTGTGTGCGTGCTCACTCACGCTTCATTAAAAATATGCAATAATTATTTATTTAGACACTATTGAACCAGGAAGTTACATTGAGATTTTTCTATTTTTCAGGTATTTGTACTATTAACAAATAAACATTTTTAAATCAAATTCTTTAAGAAGCGTTGTTTTAAGTAAGCTTTGTTTCAGTCAATCTCAGATCTGCTGCGTCCTGAGGTCTGAAAATGAGGGTCTGTAGTACATGCAGCACAGCCTCCCAGCAAATCGATGTATTGTCTTCAGTTGAGGTTATGGTACATGCCACAGTGTGTGATAAAAGGGATTAGGCAAAATTGGATTATGACAGCCCTGACATGTCATATGTCATTAAGGGGTTAAGGCTTGAAATGTGAGTTCTTTAAAGAAAACATGAATGCAGAAGAAATGTTAAATAAAGGGATTGAAACACACGGCTCATTTTATTCTAATGTCAATAGTTTCAATGTATTTGTTCTGATGCAGAAAACAAAGTGTGTTCAATCTCTATGTATCATAGCTTTGAGTCACATGGTCGAAGTCAGATGACCAGCTCAATTTATTCAGCCCCCCCAAATATCTTTAGAGTGAAATGTGAGGTCAACAAACACTTCTTTCCAGAGAGATTTCAGGCGTTCTAAAAAGATAACGTCCAATAAGTGTTAACAGAGTGAATTGAAAAGCAGCATATAAGAAGGTCAACAAATAAAATAATTGTATTGTTTTCGTTCTTTTTTCAGATTATTTTTATCGAGATTCATTTTAATGTTTACTGTTTTGTTTACTACATCTCACCTTTTGGATTTTGAACACTGCTGTGCAGACACAGATCTAAGTAACCATTTTCTAAAAGCTAAAAATGTGGTAAACAAAATGTTCTAGTACATTGCTGTATGTATCTGAGGTTTTTTGAAAATAAAACATATTTGTGCTCTTCTTTTTTATACTATAAATGTAGCTTAAATGTGAGGAATGAGTAATAAGCATTGTTGACAATTATTGCATAAAATGCAATCAATGCGCAGTCAAGGCATTAAGTCCATGCCCAGAGCACATGTGCCACCACATAGGCTGATAGTGTTACTGCCAGATAGGCTGCCAGTCTTACTGCCAGATAGGCTGCCAGTCTTACTGCCAGATAGGCTGCCAGTCTTACTGGCAATTACGCCAGGCTGACATGCTCTGTCTCTGGATAGACCCACCCTTTTCCATACAGGACCAACCATTTTTGGTATCTCCAGTGGCGAAAAACTGCATCACTGGTACGCCCCCATTAGGCCCACCCAACCCATGTCCTGAGTTCATATTCCCTATATTGAGAGGTATGATAATTTCCTGCAAAAGATTTTAGGTAAACAAAAAAAAAGTACCGACTACTTCCTGACATGCAATAAAGGCAATGCTGTAAATGAAGCGTTATAAAGCATCATATAAAATCAGAAACATTATAACAATTATCATTTTTGAAGAAATGCTTCTCGCAATTTGACCATGTCCACCTTTGATCTAGGCACTTTTTGTTTTTTTTAAAAACACTGATAGGGTAATTGACTAAGGTGAGAGTTATTTGGAATTCAAAGTGAATTCAAATTATACTCCAAGAAACTCAAACTGGAATAAAATCCCCCAAGACAGTTATATTTTCAATTTAGCTATTTTCGCCTAGAATTTGAAATTCATTTTAAATTCCCTTTGCATTATTGACAATTCACACTTTTGTGAATAACCCTGTTAGTGTCAGTCTGAGGATCAGGTAAATACACACAGACAAGTGAATTAAACATATATGATTTTTAAGTGAATTTGAGTTTATGCAAAGTTTATGCAGAGAAGTAGCTTAATGTAAGATGATTACCGTACATTTTATCACCCGAGAGATGTTGTTCAGATATTAAAGGTTTAAATATTTAACACACACAGATTAGAAAACTTCTGTTCATGGAGATTAGAGCACGAAATGTAGAAGAAGTACAAAAAAAAGTAGAGATTGTACCTTATGAAAAGTATCGATGTTGAAACATAAATACAGGGGAGACACATAGAGAAACCCTTTTACAAAATTGTAACTTTCGGCAGAAATTGCCCGATCACCACTATCACCCTCTGTTTTTTTTTTCTTTTAATGCATTTAAAAAATATCTATTTTTATACATAAATGTAAAAATAATTGCATGTAAATATCCCTTGTTTTAACCCCTTAAGGACACATGACATGTGTGACATGTCATGATTCCCTTTTTATTCCAGAAGTTTGGTCCTTAAGGGGTCAAGCAGATCTCCATTATTTGCTCCTTTTGCGAGTTTCCCAGAGGTCAAAAACCTGGTTTATTTTAGGCAGACCTGTTACTTCAGGGTCTGCATCTAATGCGAATGATGAAAAAAAATTCAAGGTAAGGCGGAATTTATAAGTATATCGGTTTTGCTTGCTGAAAGGCATTTTAAAGACAAAGAAGTCCCTACTTTTTCTTTTGTGTAGATTTGATCGGGTTGCTCATGCAAGCAATCTCCAGTGTGAAATACAGGTGTTTTCTGAAACGGGGTTCTGAAAAATGTTTTATTTAGAGAATTTTGGGAGGCATAGTACACATTTCAATTTTCTGTTGAAAGCAGTAGAGTATGCTGCAAACCTGGTTGTAAGTAATTGTATTCATGAACATGAATGAATGATGCTTCCCGTGGAAGTTTAAATATCTGCCAAGCATATTCATGTTCTTAGATATCTGGAACAGACATGTTTGTGTCACCCAGGAAAAATGTTCCCTTCCATGATGGCATTAGAGGGAAGATGGAGAAAGAGATGAACACTTGGCTAAAGTTCTCCAACCTTTCGTTTGGAATCAAGTTATCTTCAATGCCTGTTGGAGTCATCTGCTTGGGCCGGAATCACTATCTCTATAGAAGAACCTTCAAGATGCTCGATGGCAGTCCTCACTCATGTACAATGAGAAGCCACAAGTATTTGTTGCACATCTCACGAAAAATATCTGTTCTCATTAGATGTTATGAGTCATGGCTAATGGAGAACGTAATGATAATGTCGTGGTGACCAGCCACCACATCACTTAACCCTCACACTGGCAAGAGATTTTTAAACATTTTCCCACAGGCTGCTAGTGGGATTATAATTTGTGAATCCTACCAGATGCATTATTCGGTCCCAAGTTTGTGTAAAGTCTAAGCTTTGTCAATTTTACGAACTGTACGCTTTAAATAGGACAGGAAAAGTACTGATTTTAAAGTAAAGGGTGAATGCATCTAAATGGTGTAGATTCAGTCTGGAAGACCAATTTTCAAGCTGATTTGACTCTAGTAAATATGGGAATTGCCATTTGGGTCAGAATTTGGTCATTAGTGAATCAGATTGCCAGTTGGTTCAGAATTCGGTGATTTTCAACGTAGTGAATAACCCTGTAGACATTCTTCTTGCTATTTCCTGTCTTTGATAGAGGACTGAGGAAAATAGGGGTGAATTGAGGACAGGACAACTTAAAGACTGGATAACACTAGCCACTTTAATACCCTATATGTAGTTACAAATCACAATGAAAGATACTAACGATTTTATGGAATTGTTAATTTGAATGTATTTACTTGTGTTCCAGACCATTTATCAGACCACAACATTTTGAAAGGTAAAGTCTTCCCATACATATAAACAGTATTGGGGTTAATCAATAATTGTAGACAAGGTAATTTCCGATCTGGGCCGAAATAGACCAATTAAAATATTTTCCGTTATATCCCCAACTATAATACTGTATTAATGTCTGAGATTCTATAGTCCTTTCTCTATAAATCTCAGTTTAATAATTAAACCCATTAGAGTATATGTAATCTATATTCTTACAAACACAATCACAATCACAATAAACACATCTACTGTACATTAAAAAGTAATTGCATTAAATATCTTATAATATGTCTGGTGTGCACCATTTTACATTTTCCTGAGATCACCAAATGGAAATATTTAAAGCAAAAATATTAAGCTCCCCGAACCATTAAACTGAAATGAACGAGTAATTAAGGGAGAACAGTAATTAAAACATTATCTTACTAATGAAGACATGGGAACACATATTGTCCACAAGAAACATAATTTCAAAGAAATCTTATATTATTTAAGATATTGATTATCTCTCTAGCAAAAAAAAGACATTCGACAGACTAGAATCAAGCTGTTTCAAGGGAAATGTTCCACATATAAACATATTTATAAAATTACACACGTCAAATTCTTATTGAAGGTTAACGTTTATCAACTTTTACGACCAATCACAAAAAAATTATCATACATGTCGCCCTCGATATAGCGCTAGACATAAATATTAAAATTAATTGCGAAACACAAATGTAAAATAATACGAGCGCAAAATCAAAGCGCAAGCCAAATCAATACAAGGGTTAATTATTTGGATGCCGGTTATGTTCGCCGCCTTCACTATGTGAGTGCTCAGTGGCACACAAGGGGTTAATTGCATGGGACACTGTATAACATAGTGTAAATTGTGCGGTCAATAAGGAGATTGGTTTAAGGCATTTCTACTCTGGCAGCATTGTCAAGCAGTGTTCTTTCCTATGTAAAATGTACTTCTGCATATTTAAAATAATTACAGAGATCTGTGAGTCAGTATTCAGGGCATTTCTAAGGCTCTGATACATTGGCATACATGACACTGTCACTGCTGATTAATTGAAAGACTTTCACAGCATGGGGGTTTGTCCCTGATGTGAGTACATATTATTCACTTGATTTTACACCCACTCACACTACCTGTGCTGACTGATGGATGAAAATTGCTCAAAGCCATTTTTTGTTCACTCTATAAAAGGTGGCTGCCCAACCATTAAATGTGGGCACTAAACAATGCATTTAAAATACAGCATTCTGTGTAATTGTGATATGCAGTGCCTTGCATGCAGTATCAATGGAGAATGAGATCACTGCAAACAGCACCTTTTACAGTGACCTCTTGATGTGCAAGACTAAGTCCACTATCACTGTCCTGAGAGCAAACATAACATTCTATCATGTCTCCCTGCAGTATCCTCATTTATAAGAATGATGGAAAATCTGATTTAAAGGGACAAGTCATAACAAACAGATGATGCAGTGCATTGACAATGGAATGGTTTTATGGTAATGGGTAATTACCCACCAAGCACTTCTTCAAAGAGCAGTATAGGAAATAAATGCAGTTATACAAAGATGCATGATGTACGTACATCCATATACACATGTATCCATACCCTGCATTAGGTTTACTTTTTATTATTTTTAGCATATCTTGTTAATCATTTCACAAACTAGGTCTCTTGTGATATGTTGAATATATTAAATATATGTATATATATATATATATATATATATTTATATAAATATATCATCTCTGCATTTACTGGTCAGCTGAAGCAGTAAATATCACTGAATAGATTGAAGTGCCCACTGCCAGGTGGTTTTACCTCTTTCAATCCCTGCTGTTCAATAACAGTATATAAATACAATTTATCAGATGAAAGCTATTTTTTCCTGTGTTGTTTCAGGCTTTGATTCATTAGCAAGCATTCTCTGTCTCTAACCAGCTCCTGTAGGAGATCGATGTAATATATCTAATATAGACTGCTGTATGTGTTATAGCAGCCCTGGTACCCAACACACAGAGCCCTGCCACCATCCTCCTGGGTGATCTGTCAATCATGCACATGGAAGATGCTAAGAAGAAAATGCCTTACCTGAAGCAGGGGTTCCATTTGTGCCCCTTGGTCTTTCATATCCATGTTTGCAATTGTGTATCTCTTCCCCTGGTTTGGCAATTAGCTTCCTCTGCAGTGTCTACACTGAGCACTGCTTAGTATTCGAGTCAGGTATCTCTGAAGCAGGAGGAAATTACACACTCCAAGTCATAGCTGTCACATGGCTCCTACTCCCAGTGCGAGCTGAGCACAGACTGCCTGGGATTGAGGTTTTAGCCTGGCTCCATTCAGCAGCACCCACTGATGCCTAAACGTTGGACCTGCCCAGTTCAGCTTAATATTGTCCTGCCAAGGCTTGTTCAGTGCGTCACTGGCAGGGCTGCAGTGCTAACATATGCCATTTAATATTGCAGGAGTAGCAAGCTGCAGGGATATCAGAATTAAAGAGGAAAAAGGAATATTTGTATGGTGGGTGATTCTTTACAATACCTTCCCTAAAACCCACACTAACAAGTCTATTTCTTATTTAAAAATAGAGAGAGAGGTAGGTGAGAAATTAAGTTGATGTGTAGTGTTATACAGCAAATACAGAGGAATAAACCCAAACTGCACACATTATTCATGTTTTTTATTTTTTAGAATTTCTGTAATTGCCGTGTTTGGAATAGTCGATTTACCAAAACTATTCATATTAGCCTCAATGCACAGGGATGTGATAGGAGGTCATGTCATCTTTAACTTTTTTTTCTAAATGAATATCACCCTAAAATATCCAATGTTTGTAAATAATACATTTAGAAACGCCTTAAAGGAGTTTTTTTTTTTTGTTTTTTTACTAAATAGTGAGTTGTGGTCAGCCTGCTGTGGTGGTTATGGTGCCAGAAGGGCCGTGACATCTTCTCACAGTAAGATGTCAAACCATTTTAGCACAGTTTAACAAGTTATCAGTTTAACAACAGCACATCCACGTAATGTACCAACACAAGCCAGATGTCACTGCTCAAAGCAAAGCAGGACACAATCAATGGCTTTCTTTTACTTTATAGAGACATTAAGGGACACTATAGGCATCCAGACCACTTAATCTCATTGACGTGAGTGTCCCTGTCCCCATAGCCTGCAATGCTTACATTGCAGTGCTAATACTGCCTCTAGTGGCTGTCTACCAAACAGTGACTCTGTGAAACAATGCTGGACTTGCTCATGCTTTGCATGAGGACATCCAGCATTTTAAAATTCCAATAGAAAAGCATTGAGTCGATGATTTCCTATGGAGGAGGAGGACTACTACACATGCGGTGCTCGCCGCGTATGTGCATTGCGTTCCCCTAATTAGCTGATGTTGGCAGAGGAGGAGCCGACACAGCACCGAGGGGCATTGGCGCTATAACCAGGTAAAAGTGAACAAGGTTTTAATCCTTTATTTACCAGCGGGGAGTGACCGCGAGGGACTGAGGCAGAGGGACACTATAGTGTTAGGAATACAGTTATGTATTTCTAACACTATAGTGTTCCTTTAAGCTTCTCCGGATCCTGACATCTCACAATAGGATGGCACCAGAGGAATCCTGACACTATAATCACCGATGAGAACTGTAGTGGTTATGGTGCTTTGGGGGAGATACCACATCTCATTTATTAGTGGATAGATCTTATCATCAATCAGATACTTGCATCTAAGGGCTATTTTAAAAGCCTTTTTTTCAAGGTGGTTTTCACTAAACTCATCACAACTCACTATTTAGTGAAAAGAGACATTAAAGCGACACTATAGTCGCAAGAACAACTACAGCTTATTGTATTTGTTCTGGTGAGTAGAATCATTCCCTTCAGACTTTTTGCTTTAAACACTGTCTTTTCAGAGAAAATGCAGTGTTTACAATACAGCCTAGTGATAACTCCACTGCCACTCCTCAGATGGCTGCTAGTGGAGCCTCCTGGGGCAGTGCTGCACAGTGTGACTGCCATTCAGTGTCTCCACCCTCTGCATCGAGACACTGAACTTTCCTCATAGAGATTCATTAATTCAATGTATCTCTATGAGAAGATGCAGATTGGCCAGGGCTGTGTTTGACTTGTGTTGGCTCTGTCCTTGATCTGCCTCCTTGATACTCTTAGCCAATCCTATGGAGAAGCATTGTGATTGGCTCAGACCACCACTTCTTCTGATGTCAGCAGACATGGGCAGTTCACATTCAGAGCCAGCAGCTTCTGACTTGAATACAAGTAAGATTTTACTATATTTAGGATGGCAAGAGTGTCTCAGGGGTGCTAGTTGGTGGTTTTAACACTATAGGGTCAGAAATATATGTTTGTGTTCCTGACCCGATAGTGCTCCTTTAATGATGCCTGTCACAGAGTTTGGAATTTTTTAAATAAAATTCATGTTGCACCAAGTTTCCAGACAGATTTTCTATTGTTGGGTAAATTCTTGGAAACTCAGTTATTATCTAATGGCAACCTGCTAGCGAAGTCACCTTCAAACATAACAAGTCAAAGATTCCAAAGATGCACTAAACTGTACTGTGCAAGGTCTTTTTTCATGTCAAGGATTTCAGGTCACATGCTCTTTTTCAGGCAGCATGGAGATGTCATAGCTCAAGTCATCTTCAGCTTTGATTTCCAAAGTTAATGAGTAGAACAAGGAAACACAGTACAGCAAGACCCTTGTTAATCTCTCATGAATGTACAGATTAATGCACAATGGACTGGGAGACTAGATTAAATAAAAGGAGACACATTGTAATTGGGTCCTCCATTGTGTTATTGAGCTATTTAAGAGTAGTATCCATGGGTTCTATGAAGCACTTTTAAAGATGGCTAAGAACCTAGGAGGTCAACTATGAAGTCATCTATGCCCCCAACACCATATACCAGTGGTTTCCAAACCAGTCTTCAACCGGTTTGGGATTTAAGAATTACCCAGTTGTGTCTAAGATGTTTTAAGAAAAAAAATAAAAACACCTTTACACAACTGGGTAATCGCTAAATCTCTAAATCCTGGACTATTAGGCATGCGTTGAGGACTGGTTTGGAGACCACTGCCATATACTGAGAAGTGTTTTGTGATTGTCTCCTCCTACTAAGCAGAAGGGATGGGTGAATTAATCTATCTGTTTTCACATCCATTGTGGGGCTGTTTTGGGGTTAATGTATGCAGTCTTTCTATCTCCAAGATGGAAGATTTCTCTAAAGCGCATGAATATACAGAATCTTCTCCATAGCAGAAGGATACAGAAAATGGTACCCTTAAGCCAACATTCCCCGTGTTACTGCCTACCCGGGCAATTGTGTGGGGTATATAGACTAAGTACTCAATATATAAGGAGTAAGGGTATATTATCTTTATGATGATCCCATTCCCTTCCTCATTATTTTCCTTTTTGTAAAAAATTTTGGCCAATTATGGATTTATGGACTCTTTGACCAGCTTTGGTACTTTAGCTAAAATATATCATACAACAAACTCTAAGTGCATGCATCAAACTAATCGGTGATATGCCATATTTTTAAAAGAAATATCACAAATTTTAGATGCTGGGGATATCACGCCCCATTTGAAAATAAAACTAACAATCACCAGAAATTATTTTCTGCAACTCCGCTTTATACTAAAAAAATCCCCAATGCCACCACTGTATACACTATACACCATCACAATAATGCCAAGCTGGTCTCACGCTATGTGACAGTGATAGTGACAGTGATATAGTAGCTGCAACATGACCTGTAATCTCCAGATTCCACAAAGGAATAAATTAAAACAAGATACTTTATTCCAATGCCAATAAAAAGATACAACTGAGAGCTAACAAGCAGGACAAAATAATGAATGCTTTACCCATAAAGGGACACTATACACACTGGGAACTCCTTCTTCTATTTGAAGTTTTTATAGTGTCTGGAGTCACCTAGCTGTGTCCTTCCATTTGGCATTCAGCCATTTTTAACTAAATGTCCCCAGCAGCCTCTGCTCTGCTTGAGCATTAACATGAGCAGCAATGGGTAGCAGTGATTGGTGAGTGTCAGGTGACTGCTTTCAGCCTATCAGAGCACTCATTGCTGGGACGAAATGGTATGGCTAGAAGGAAGTGTGTGATGTGTGTCTTAGTCATATCTCGATGTGTGGTCAGTGACTCTTATTTAGTTTTAAACTGCTTAAAATGGTTTAAAGGGACACTGTAGGCATCCAGACCACTCCTGCCCATTGGAGTGGTCTGGGTGCCAACTCCCACTACACTTAACCCTGCAAGTGTAATTATTACAGTTTTTTTATAAATTGCAATAATTACCTTGCAGGGTTAAGTCCTCCCCTATTAGACAGCCACTAGAGGGAACTTCCTGCTTCATAGCACAGGTTTTCTGTGCTAGAGCGTCGCTAGAGCGTCGCTGGACGTCCTCACGCTGTGTGAGGACCTCCAGCGTCGCTCAATTCCCCATAGGAAAACAATGAAAATCGTTTTCAATGCTTTCCTATGGGGTGCACTAATGCACATGCGCGGCATTGCCTCGCATGCGCATTAGGTCTCCTCGGCCGGTGGGCGGGATCAGTCTCGCCCACCGGCCGACGTAGGCAGAAGGTGGAGCGGCGGGGGAGGAGCAGGCAGCGACGTGGGACATGTCGCTGCCTGAGGTAAGTCACTGAAGGGGTTTTCACCCCTTCAGCAACTGGGGATTGGGGGGTGGGAGTTAGAGGAATCCTGCAGTGCCAGGAAAACGGATTGTTTTCCTGGCACTGGAGATTCCCTTTAACATTGAATGTAGGGACTGTGCCAGGTGACTCCAGGCACTATAATAACTCATTGAGATGAAATGGTTATTGTGCCTACAGTGTCCCTTTAATATTCGGGTTTACCAATGACTGAATTGAAATAAATTAAAGCTGTACGCTGACTATGTTGTCTTTCAAAGTTAAGCAAAGTAGATGGTGGGAACCGCACTCAATCCCAGCGGCCAAGGGTGCTCCGGATCAGGACCAGCAATCCCAGAATTATAAATCATAATAAATCTGCATACGGTTTCAATTTGGAGTGCCTGTGGTCCTTTCTTCTTTCGTCTTTCAAAGTTAAGGCTACAATAGCTGAGGTAGAAAAAAGTTTAAAACTCAGCTGTTTTAGCCTACATGTGTCAGGTCTGTTGTCAACATCATACAATTCACTATTTAGTGAATAGATCCATGTGGTCAATTATGAATGTGACTGCCTCCTTTGGAAACTCAGATTAAATTAATGCCAGCATTTCCCTCTTAACCAACACTGATGCCAAAATGGACTTCGGTTGTGAAAATATGTGGGACTTAAAATATAATTAAAACAGGATAATTGATATTAAAAACCCCCTAATGGCACAAAGTATTAATCTATTTATTTTGCTCCCCGTGTATAAAAGAGTGACATTCTCAAAGTTACTTACTCAAGATATTATTTCTCTCATATTGGCTGCATATATTAGCTGTTTATATTGTTTTACTTTCAATTACTGTGAAGCCTAAATGAAAATTAAGTTATTTCAGGTTGTGTTCTTACACTGTGTATGTAGCATTAACATAACTCTCCTTTGGGATTCGTTACATGCGATACATCCATCGCACAGTTTAGTAAATATTTCTATATTATCCCAAAATATACATTCTCTTTAAGTTTTCTTATAAATGATCATTTCTGGTCTCCCTAGATCAAGAAAATAGACATTGATGTCTACAGGAAAGGGAAGCCACACTTTCCGCACACTGATGGTTTGCCCATAGAAGCACTATCTCTGCATGGCTATTCAAAGTTTTCGTAGTAGAATCAGGAGCAATTGGATAGAAAAAAACCCAACAAGAAACAGCATTGGCAACAAGCCGGCATGCTTAATAGACTGCTGGCTACATGGAGTAGATACATCAAGATGTGATCATATCCAGAAAATACATGTCCACTCTCTGGTGTAGATATGCTATCACCTAGTCCTAGCTATATTTCATTCTTCTATCCCTGTTGCATGAAGGCAACTTCTAAATCTGATCTTGTGATGTGCCAGTTTAGTCCAGTCTTCTGCCAATCGAAGCAAAATGTCTACAAGAGGGGTCAGCAATATTTAATCACTGGAGTAAGGCTAGTTACACAGCAATCTCACTTCAACAATAACTTTGGTAACTATCTCTACAGCAAGAGTCTAAACTCCACACAGCTCTGGATTCTACATCATACCAACAACAGACCACACCAAGGGGCCAAGTGGTTATAGTTTCTTACATCCCTTGGTGCTGTCCTTCCATTGAACATTAACTAGCTTTAATATTTTAATATTAAACAAGAGTTCCCAGAAACCCATCCCCTCTGCACTGCTTGGGATAATGAGAAAGCGGTAGCTTGAGCAGCAGTGAGCGGCTGTGATTGGCTGAGAGTGTCAGCTGACCACACACAGCCTAGCACAACTCCCATTACTGGTATGAATTAGTATTGCTACAAGGAAGTGTGTAATTGCTGTCTTAGCTATACGGCTCCAATTGGGGGTATAAGGGACTCTCATTCAGTGTTCCACTGCTCAAAAATACTGGATGGAAGGACAGTGCCAGAGAACTCTCAGGCACTATACCCAGTTCAATGAGATGGAGTGGTTATAGTGCTTACAATAACCCTTGAAGTGACTGTTTTAGAAATTGCCCTGCAGCACTTTTCATTTGTAGTAAAAGATCTGGAGTTGATTCCAAATGGAATCAAAAGAACTAAGTTATACTATCTGCTCAGATTCAGTCAAATGCTGTAAAACACGTAGAACGATGTTTCACAATGATTGAAAACTTGCTACAAAAGCAACCAAATAACTTTTCAAGGCAAAGAAGTAGAATAGTCTTCAATAGCCAAGTCAGTCACCTCATCTCAACCCCATTAAATATGACTTTTACTGGGAGGAAAACACAGAATGCGGTGATGTTCAAATGCAGTATGTCGTATTGACTAATAATTAAAAATGCACAGCAGATATAAATAGAATGCCAATAAGGCCATAGTGAATTTTATTAAGAGTTGACACCAAGACATAACCTCACTCAATATAAACTTTAAAGAACGATTACTTAAAAAGCCAATCAGCCAACTGACTGACCGCCTCAACGTAAACATAACCCACCATTAAATTCTATTCCCCGGGGGGCGGGGCTTACCGGCGGAGCGAGACGGACGCCATTTCTAGCTGCTCTGGGCGACTCAAACTGAATCCGTCAAACATCACCGAAACTACATGCCATCCACGCAAATAAATACTTGCATTGCCCGGGGGAGATCATTCTGCATCGCCCGATGCCATTTAAGTACAATCCGAGGCAGGCAAAGCCCAAAACGAAAATCCGGGCCTACTACACGCCAAACTACCGCGGCCTGGAGTACTTGTGGGGCGGAGAGAGCCTGGGAGACCCAAGCAACGATCATCCACAGGACCCTGACCAATCCCATGAGGAGATGGGGCGCAGATCACAAAGACCACACCAAGGTACTGCCACAGCACAGCCTGATATAGGGGCACTGCTACAGAAACAAACCCCAGCCAAAATGGCGCCCGACCAGGGCTCAGACCCCCCACAGGCAGACATCCCACCTGCACAAACCACTCAGGGGGACACTCAGAGAACCCCACAGCCCATACAGATCACAACCACTAAACCCATACCCCCACAGGGAACAGCAGACCCAGCCACCAAGCAGGACCTGCAGCAGATGCAAACTATGCTGCAGGATATACAACGCCTGCTGGCAGCAGACCTACCTGCGCTCAAAATTAGCATGCAACAGATCACAGAAAAAGTGACAACCACTGAAAACCAAGTCAAAACAATACAGGGAGAAATCTCTACGCTTCAAGACTCGCTCCACCAACTACAACACGACCAGCAACACTTAGCAATACAAGTGGCGGCGCAGGAGGATAAAAACCGGCGCAACCACATCAAAATTAGAGGCATCCCGGCATCAGTGAGCAAAGAGGATCTACCGCATTACGTGAGGCGACTCACACAATCATTACTCCCTACTGCAGTAACAAAGAAACTCGCCTTTGCAGGGATTTACCGCCTACCCACGCCTCCCAAAGCCGCAGCAACGCTAGCCGGAGACGTCATCGTCCGTTGCATCCTACCCCAAGACAAGGGGCACATCATGAGCGCAATCAGGGGTAAGACCCCGCTTGACTTCGAGGAAGCCCAACTGACTTTTTATCAGGACTTATCCAAGGCCACCCTCCAGTGGAGAAAGTCGCTGACAGAACTAACCGGCCACCTACGCACAGCGGGGATACCATATAGATGGGGAAGTCCTCGCTCCTTGCTCATCACCCACCAGGGGACCACCCATAAACTCACCTCAGGGACTGAGGCCCCTACACTGCTTGCAAAATTGGGCCTACAAAACTTGCCCAACCCGGGCACTCCCCACGTCTGGAATCCAGATGTCTTGGAAACGTTTGTGCCAAGAGGGCAGAGAATGGACACGCAAGCCACCTGACGGACAGGGGGAGAGAGGTCTCTTACCCATGCCCGCTCAACGGCAATACCCATATGCCTTGCCTAACACAACCTGTATTCTCCCCACCTTCCCCGCAATACAATGCTGAAGTTTACGTTACTACCCGTTTACCGCAAGTTAGAGGAGATAGCCGGTGACGCTGGCGCAATGCCTCATTACCAGACCACAAGCCATAGCCTAAGCCAAAACCTACCCCCCCCCCCCCCGACAGCCCCTAGGTTAGGGCCACCACCTCTCACGAGTGGTCTCCTGTGGAACTAGACGACCAGGCCACTTCAGAAAGTAGAAATGAGCACCTGTACCACTCACCAGACTACCTGACCGACAAAACGACACCCAGTGCACCCACACGGGCCCTAGCACCACTACGCACCTCCACGCAACTACTTTCTAACACTTATAGGGTCACGCCTCCGACACTGACCCATGACCTAGGTACCGCACCCGCAGACGAATTGCATGACTAAAACCCTATACGACCCCAACCTCTACCTAGGATCTTACGCATGTTATACTAAACAAAAAAAAATTGTGCTAAAACTTATCAAATGCATTATTTACCCAATGTTAAAGCCTGTTACCCTCTCAAACGATGCATATGTTGCACCATGTATAAGTCTTGTGCACGCAAAAATAAAGAATTAAAAAAAGAAAAAAGAAAAAAAAAAAAATTCTATTCCCCATTGCAAGAGAATAACGTTAACCCCAATAATACACCACAACATCAAATCTGAAATGTCATTTATTTATTACATAAATAAATAATTAAACAATAAAATTAATAAACAAAAAAAAGCTACACTGTGTTTCTTTAAGTGTTCAGGGACCTGTCATGACAGGACCTTAGAATGGCCGGGTTAAATGTCAAAGAGTAGTCTGAGAATAGCCGAGAGTCAGGGAGTACGGAAGACAGATATACGGAGTTACAAGCCGAAGTCAGGATACTAGAGTGTACAATAGTCAGAGGAATAGCCAAAAGTCAAAATACCAGAATACAATACAGAATCTCAAGAGCACGAAAGGGAACTAACAAGAACCACAATAGGATGCTGACTAACTGTAAAAGGCGCCCTTTTATAGTGTAGTGTCTTTCACTTTAAATCCACACCCCCAAAAGGTCAGGGAGCGTGGTATCACAGGACTTTGTGCCGCATTATAAAAAGGGGCGTTTTAAGAGCGGACGGCGTCAGAAGGACTGCCGCCTCCCGGAAGTGCGAGGAGAGGAAGCCATGCCACGCGGGTCCAAGTGGAAGAGGTAAGGTATCGTCACAGGACCTAAGCATGAATTCAGGGTTACTATACAAAGGGAGACTTTTTCTGTCTTTTATCTATACAAGTTTTTTATTCCTTTATTAAGTACGGTATATCCCATTTCCTATAGTAATTCATGCCAGAGTGATTCCTAAGCCTGTTTTCATTAACATCCTTCTCCCTCATGCTTTTATGGGGTTTGTTTCACTTATTGCACATTCATGTTTTTTTTTTCCTTTCTTTTGTTTGTTTTTTGTATTTATTAGTCTAATAAAGGTTACTTGCGACTATTTCGTAGATCTATTTATAATCAGGAGTCATTCACTGCCATGAGTTATGAAACAAGTGAGAATTATAATTTTATTTATGATTATGTTAGTTTGTATAATTATTGAGCCCCTGACAATTAGAAGTCTATGTATAAACATTTCTATATTTGAATAATAATAAAAAGAAAACATTTCTGTAATTCTTAACAGTTTATGTGATATGTTGTTAAAACCCTTGAATCAGACTCTGAATCCATTATGGTTTATTGTTATGAAAATTGTGCCCTAATACTGTATGTATGGACCTAATTGTTTATCAAAAAAGAGTCACAAGTCAAAAACCAAAGCATACGTTAAAGAACATACAAAAAAATCTATACTTACACAAATTATTTTGGTGGAAACTGAATGATAACCACGTGAAATAATTAACAGTTCATAATTTGAAATACCAAAAAAATTATTGAAAATATTTAAAATATTAAAAAAGAAAAAGAGACTTTCCAACCATCCTGAGCAGATGCCATCTCTGCTAGCTCCCTCACAGCTTGTACAATCCAGCATGATATCTCACTAACCCGCATCCATCCATCTACACGACCGGCTCCAACTTCACCCTGAGTGTTAGAGGAACAAATTGATGCCTTTCTTTCAGGCACCGAAGCAGCCTGGATGGAGGCGCGAGACAGCGGACTACCAGGCATCACCACTACTAGTCCTCGAGGCCCTACTTGGTGGACCGGGCTGGCACCCTGGACGACATGCCGAACATGAGCCACTGCTTGCATAAAGCCACAGCCATCACACCAGGTAGGGATATTGGCGAAATGCTGAAGAGACCGGTGCAAACTGCACTTGCGGAGACGGAACGCCCACCAGACCCCATTACAGCCCCAGGCCCGGATGGCTGGGAGCCTGGCACCTCTAAGACCCCTCAGGCAGACTCAGCCTTAACTGAAAGGTCCCCAGATGACACAGCCCTAACAACCAAACGCGACCTAAAAATCTTACTTGCTAACATACAAAAGCTGCTGGCAGTAGTCATCGCCCTGGTTAAAGTGGACATACAACAAGTCACTGACCGTGTCAAAAAGACAGAGGACACTGTGACAGACGTACAAAACACAGTGACTAACCTTAAGGACTCTTTGATGCACCTCCAAGCTGAACAACACGTGCTGTCTGCTCAAGTACTGTCCATGGAGGACAGACAATGCAGAACACAAATCAAAATACGGGGGATACCTGCCATGGTCTCGACTGAAGAGCTGCCACACCATATCAGGCGCCTGCTCTCTACACTCCTGCCACAAGCCACAGGCAAGAAAATTGTCCTTGATGGAATATACCGCATAACTGGCAGTGCACGGACTCAGGCCGCAACGGCGAGAGATGTCATACTGCGTTGTGTCACTGTGCACGTTAAGATCCAAATCATAACGGCCCTGAAAGGCAAGACACCTTTGACCTGTAAGAACTCTCAATTGCTATTCTTCCAAGACCTCACCAGAGCCACTCTAGTAAGGCGCAAGACCTTCGGACTGGTGACAACCGCATTGAGACTTGCAGGAATGCCCTACAGATGGGGGCACACTGGCTCTCTCTTAGTGTACCGCGAAAGGACTGCCCACTCTCTTGCAGCCATATCAGGGACTTCTGCCTTCTTAGAGGCACTGGAACTGCCTTTACCACAACCACTGTCACAAGCGGGCAATGAAAAGCCAAGAGAATCAGAGGGCGCCACCCTTATGGACTGGCGGAGACGCCAACAATCCGACACAGTCACCTAAATAACCTGGGGACTGCACTGCCCACACAAGACCATTCAAGACGGCCTGATTGCACAAACAATCTTGTATGCTTGCTTTGCGTATTGACTCTAACTATGCACGAAAAATAAAGAATTAAAAAAAAAAAGAATAAAATTAACCTCCAGGCACCATAAAAACTTCACTGTTATGTAGTTGTTATGGTAGAAGAAGGTCCCAGGTGCTGGCTTATCTCAAGGGGTTAAACCATTAACAAATCGTTATTCTGCCCCTTCAATTATTTCAATTCCTTTCTTCATCCGAGGCTTCATCAGAGGAGCCCAGTCCAAGGCTTCCTGTTTGAAGCCTCAGACAAAGACAGAAAGTAAAGGGGTAGAGTAAATGGGCTCCAGGTGGAAGACTTTGGGGTTAAACTGTTCATTAACCCCTTGAGGTAGGCCAACTCCCAGGACCGCCTCTCACTATAACAACTTAATACCGATGAAGTTGTTATGATGCCCTGAGTGTCCATATAAAAATATACTTGTATTATTCTACCAGAAATGTGGTCCCACAAATATCTAAATGATAACATTGCACTGTTCAGGCTACGCAATATAATTTGCAGAAACAGAGAATCAACAAGAGATCACTGGAATGTAAATGCACCATTGATACATTTGTTTTTCTTGTAAAAGCAACATCCTCATTGTTGTCAGCATCATTCATGTTTCCTTCTGCTGGACCAGTGAATATAACATGCTGTACATCCCTTGACAACCCTCCCCCACAGCACCAGGGTTGAAATATATATATATGCTATAGATATACTCTGTATAGAGACCTGTATGTGTATGGGAAACTGTACAGTAGAAAGCTAACGGAGAATCTGAAAGCTCAGATTTGCTGATAATCACGGAATGTTGATTTCTGTAAAGGTTACTGGCAGATATAAATAAAAAGAAATGACAGTTGCCGCAGATATAAGATGCTATGTAGAAACAAAAAAAGGATGCTGTTTCATGAGGGGGGGAGGGAGATGACTATGATCAAAGGTTTCCCTGAGAGATGCATATTACATTATAGACAGCACGGAGAAAACAGATTTCCAAGCCTGTTAGGGTTTTATGAATAAAATGGCAATGTACTGGAAGTTATGTATTTTTGTATAAATCATGTATTATTTTAGTCTAATTTGCGGGATTAACTGTATATGCACTGCCAATGAGCTTGAGGCAAGCCCTTATTTAAAAGGTTTGTAATAAAAGATGCAAATAATATACTGGGCAACCATTGTGGGATTCGCTTCACTGAACACAATAACATCCCACTTTCGAATGTAATATTCTTATTTTGACCAACACAGTTCAATATTCCTTTATGAATATGTAATGGGGTTTGGTTCTATATTAAAATCAAATGAGAACATATTGTAAAATTTTCATTTTAAACATATCAAAAATTGAAATATAAGACTGCAATATAGCCTTGACATTTTTTACCAACAAAATTATTAGAAAATGTATCCCTATGGGGTGGGGGGGTTATTCACTGAACTGAAAATTGGCACTAGCAAACTTCGATAAAGTATTTTGAGGAGTTTCGTGGAAGTGCTAGAGTAGATTTTTGGAGGACATTTGTAGAATCCAATATCCTCTGAAATTTGCAGAATCTCTTCAAGTTAATCTCAATGAGCTCTGAACTGGAACATCAGAATCAATCTTAAATTGTCTAGAATAACTGCATAATGCTTTGCTTTGCTTTGCTCACAAATTGCTCAGAAATGAAATCCCAACCAATTTCCAAATTAAACAAAAATAGTATAAGTAAATTTGCTAATGGCTGCACAAACTGCAGTGGGAGAAAAGTCAACTACCAACTGGGGTGGATGGAACTCAAATGGGGTTTGTGTGAGACATTAGTTTTTATAGCGGATTGTATGCTAATCTCTGTTTTCTCTGTACAAAGTGTTATCCATTCGATTTCTGATGACATGGAGTAAAAGCTGAAGAGACAGTCTAGAGAAAAACATTATATTTTAGTGTCTTTATATCAGGTTTTGGACAGCTCACTTTATTCTGGAATTTGAGGACATGTTGTCCACTACAATTGGTGATCTGGAAAACCTTCTCTGTGATCTAGAACTTATATTGCATGTGAAATCTCTGTAATTAAAGAGGAAATAATTGGTATGACAGGCAGTTTAAAGGATGCTTAAGCCAACAAACTGTTCCAAAAAGGACAACAGGCTACCCTTCAGGAATCAGTAAAGTAACTCGGAAGGTCACATTACTGTTACGGGTTTGGATGGTATGGAAGATACCAGAAGAACATGATATGGTTCAAAATATTAAACCTTTTTAAAATGATAGACTAACCATAGAGATGCAATTGTTAAATTCCAAAATGATCTTGACAGGCATTCATTTATGATGCTATACAAAGAGCTTTAGCTATCTGAGGATTTGGTCCTTAGCATCTACACAGACTTATCAAGATGTACAACTAGTTGGCATCAGCTCCTGAGCCCCATTATGCAATTATCATCTCTGAACATCCAGTAGAGAGGGGAACTCCACAAGCACTCATTGTACAATTAGAGATGATTTTTTTTCCTTTGGCAGACATTGATATTACAAGTAATTTCCTTCAGGAACATAACATCTTATGAGACTCTTAAAAATCAGGCATAGCAGACTGTCTCATCAATAGGTTTTTGGCACAAATAACCCTTTTTTGGCCTGCAGCTGGCAACTCAACTTGAGATGCCCTTCTTATAATCATGATTAGGTGAACTGTTTCCCCAGATTGATGTGTAGCTTGGTCTACAACATTTGATTTATATATAAGCTCTAACCCTTTAGCACCGCAGGTTGCTGCTAAACTTTAGATTCCTATGTAACATGACAGTTAGGGATTGTTTCGCATATCACGCTCTATTTATGTATATATTTTTTATGCTTTCTATTTACATTTTAGGCCTAGTGAATGCTGTTTGATTTAAAAATGGTTTGTCTTCCTCAGTTTTATCAGCTATTAATATATATATACATAATATATTGAAAAATAGTATGGTTGATGAGGAATAGCGTTCCTTGTCATAGATTGTACATTAAGAATTTAGAATTCTAGTGTAATATACACTTTTAGATCATGAAATGTTTTAATATGTAATTGTTTTGCAATGCGTTAGCGGCTGCCTATCTGTATATTTTCCCATCCCCTATATCTGTGAATAGGGGTAATCAGGGGCGTCACTAGTGGGGGGGCAGCGGGGGCCATGCCCCCCCTACATCATGCAGTATTCTCCTCCTGCTTCCCCCCCCAATGGAAATTGAAGTCGGGAGCACTGAGTCTTCCTTCACTGTGTTCCACCCTTTTCCCATGTGCGGCCAGAGGGGGTCTGTGTCTGTGTATTGGGGGGGCAGGGTGTGTGTGTGTGTGTCAGTCTGTGGGTTTGTATGGGTCAGTCTGTGTGAGTGTTTGCGCTCCAAGAGAGATACCTCTCATCTCGGGACCTCCCCTCTACCCGATGGATAGACAGCCTTCTCAACCACCACCACCATATGGTTGTGCCATCCCCTCCCTGCAAGGTAAGATCAGGGAAATGGGAATATTCTTGTTATTATTAAAGTAAAAATTTTAAAGCTCTTCCCTACCTCACTGTCTTCACCCCCCTGAACAAGGTACACCCTCACAGACAGTGAACGCCCCACATACAGCACACTCCCACCAACACAGAGTACACCTTTGCATACACACACAGTGCACCCCTCACACACATCATCACTTCACCCACATACACACTTCTTCCCCACATACCTTCACCCCCATACATACATATATACAAGCATGCTTCACCCCATTGCACACCATATCTCGTATATAAGGCCCACTCTACGTTAGTTCAGCCACTGTGCAGCAGCGACCACAGCACACAAGCTCTGCCCCTGCATGGAAGATCACTTCCCCGTATGCAAGCTCCGCCCCAAATCTCTGACTGAGACACATATACACACACACACACATTTTCTCACACACTCACGAATTGCTATTTTTATTTTTATTTAAATCCACCCTACCTTTGGGAGAGCTGAGTGAATCTTTCCCTGGTGTCCAGTGTGTCTCCTCTCAATCTTCCTGCAGTCTCTCTCTGCTCCGCTGCACGCTCTCTGTAGTGATGCCATGGCGACCTGGTGCCTGAAATGTGTCGAGCCCTGTGTATGTATGTGTGTGTGTGTGTATATAACACACACACACACATATATATACATGTTTTATAACTGCCCTCCTATTTTTGTCCCTGGCCCCTTATGTGCCCCTCCTTCCCCCCAAGTATAAATCCTGGAGACGCCACTGGGGGTAATGAGAAAATTAGTAAAATGATAAAATGAGTCATGAAAACCTTTGGGGATCAGGGGATCCCAAAGCTTAGGCTTTTGCAGTTCCCCTTCCTCATCAACTATATAGATTAATAGTCAGAGTTGGTAGGAAATCAGAGCCTTTTATATTCTAAGCCCTTTGGTGGATGGTAGGTCATTAACAATTGCAATCTTGAACCATATTAGCAGTAATGTATAGGGGTCTTCTGACACAAATGCCACCAGTGTCCCATTCATGCCCCCATATAATTTACATGTGCCTAGCTATAAAGTTTGTCATGCTGTGGCTAATAGATTATTTTCATAAGGTGCAGATTTTCTGAAAACAAAGGAAGATGGTACTGTTCTATTAGAAATAAAGACTGGGGAAACTCAGCAGTATGAGGACTTGTAGGATGACTCGGTCCAAGCTAGGAGCACAATTGGTCTTATCTCTTTCCCAGAGGCTGCTAGGTACTAGGACACTTGAGTACTGATACCTTTTACGTTGTGCCCTCTTGGTTGCCAACAGCTTTGGCTGTACATTTATCCCTATCTCCCCTAATTCCCTATGGCCCCAACCCTCCCATAAATTATTTTTTATGTGTTTTCTATTTTTGGGGGGGTTTCTCCTTTCCTAATTGTGTGACTTTTTCTTTTCCCTCTTCTGCCTTCCCTATTTGTAGCTTTCCAACATTTTTACTTTGTTTCATTCACCAAGGGTTTTAAGACCGGTTTATGCTACAGTTTTTATCTTACTTTTAAGTGGGTTCATTGGTTTAACAATTTCGGTGCTAGTTGCACTTCTTCTTACCCTTAATCTTTGGTGTCTTGGCTGAATATACCAATTTGATTGCCTGTTTCTGAATATGCTGGATACTTTTTTTCCCTCTTTTTTGTCATTTTGACTTTCATACATTTGCATATCTATGTCTGATATTTTGATATCTCTAATTTACAGCTCTTTATCACAAATAAACTTTTGTTAGATACAAATAAGAACATTGGAATAAAGGAAAAAATTTATTCTAGAATGGAAGGGAATAAATATATTATATACTCCGACCAAAAAGAAAAAAATAATTAATTTATTATGAGTCGATGAATAGAGGACTAATATGCATTGCAGAGTTCAGCTCAGCGTCAATTCATGATCCTGTTTTATAACTTCCAGTTCTCCAGCATTAGTAGAGGAGGCAGGAAATGACACCCCAGGACTTTGGCCATCATAGTCTTCAGACGTGAATATTATTAGAAATCTCTGGGTTTATCTCAAACCTATAGTATATGACAGGCAATATAGGCATATTTCAGAACTAGTGACATTCTGTAAGGTAGAGTGAACACGGGCTCCTTGATATATCTGCCATAAAGTTGGCAATGGGTGCATTAAATAAGCCTTCCAACCACCAACACCACTTCAGCTAATTGCTGTATTGATCATTTCAGAACCTCCAAATTGAGAAATGTTGATATATTGATTTTGGCTTACATTCCAACCCCTCCCCACCTTGAATTTGAAACAACATAAAAATATCACACTTTGTCAAGATAACCCCATAAAAAGGTTCTGTCGTTTCGGAGTTGCTAAATCAGTGTATAATTATTCCATGTGAAGATTTGGAGTTAATCGATAATTGATCATCGATAAGGATCAGCGCCAGTTGAGCCACGCAAAAATGGCTGCAATTTAGTGCGGGCAAATTACTCTATAACCCAATGGTCCGCGTCTTTCAGCGCACTGCATGCAAAGCCATACAAGATAACAAGGATACCGATTTTCCTTATTATGACATCTCCAGGAAAGTTTAAGTTCTGGGCGGAATTCAATATTTGCTGTCACATGGCTTGAGAATGGTTTGTCAAACCCAGAGCTTCCAAGCACCATGACCACTTATTTGCACTTTAGTGCTTATTTGGATTGTTGTTTAAATATTTCTGTAATTGGTGATGAAGATGTAACAATCTATATTTGAAATACAGCAGCAGACTAAAAAAAGAAGCCTTACGATATAAATGACAAATGTGCATCATGATTTCAATAATGTGCAATTAATTCACTCAGAATATTTCTCTCTGCTCATTATTTCCAAAATGACAAACTATTATGATTGACTATAAAGTATTCCTTTCAATATGTTTGTACTGATGCAGATTGTCCATAGAACACATGGCCAACTATAGCAGAGTATCCGTGTTTCTTAATGAGAAATACATTCTAGAAGCAAAACGTGGAAAGATGCTTCTATACAGATAATTGGACAGACAGTAAACATTACAAACAGTATTTTGTTGTATGTTAAAATATTTCCTGTGGAAAAAATATCCTTACCCAACACAATGACAGATATTTTTTGGTCCTCAGAACCCTAAGACGTTGAACTGATTCTCCTTGGAATGAAAACATGTCCTTCTGAGGTTTGCTCAGGGTCTACAGTTGGTGCATTAACTAACTGAAATAGACGGTCAAACAAAAGCTCAAATATTTTTCAATCCCAAGCAGTAGCCAGAGTATACACATGCTGAAAAGAGACGTATAAATGTAATGAAATGTGAGCAATGTGAGCGTCTCAAAGGATTAAATGGTTCCAGAATGCATTATTTTAATGAATTGTTTTCCATTCGATTATTTGATTACATGTGACTATTAAATGACATGAGAAAATCTGGTTAGAAGTCAATTTAATCTGAACAACAGCTAAGGAAGTCAGTATGCTCATGCTTTATGGAGAAAAAAAACAAACAAATTGAAATTAGGATTTGTTTTTGAATACCAAGTTAAAACACTCAAATTCCAAGTATTTCTATGGACATAAGTGAAGAGATAATATTAGCACAACTGATTAAGTGTTCCCAGATAATTGCAGCTATCTTTCTCCAACTAAGAATATTGTGACACTAATGTCAATCAGCCAAATCCTGACCTGCTAATTAAAAATCTGACAGTCATTACACATCAGGAAAAGAAGCCTGGGCTGCTGTTTAATTAGTGGTCTATGGCCCACAGAGTGAGTTGGGGCAAGTGATAACTGACTTGGAAACATCTTGTGAGGTTTAAAGTATTTCCAAGATTCTTGATACAAATTGGCGATTTTTTTTTTACAGCTATTTTGGTCCAGTTAATCAAATTAGGCTTCACACACTTCAATCACTGCTTAGTGAATAGGCCCTTGCTTGTCTAATTACAATGACCTTAGAATCCCTTACTTGCTGAACTAATCCTATGCAGACCTTGAAGGACACACGTTGTGGTTCAGACAACAAACTGATGCTACTTGCGATTAACTAACCGAGTCTCAAAAATGCCTCTAATTTAGCATAGATGGGCTTTCTTAACAGCTTTGCTATGTCGGCTCACATTCTATTGATATGTTCTATAAGGGTTATCCACCAAAGTGAGAATTCTGTATAACTAAATACTGTATAACTAAATGTATGCATGTTTTTCATTGGAGGTATATCTACTAAGTAATGATTCTCGGTGGGAGGGGATGGGCTGTTAAGTGTCCATTTAACTTCTGTTTAATAAATAAACTCCCATAAATTAAGTCAATCAACAACAATGATGATCTCAGACAAAGAGGTGGAGGCTAGCGAGGTAAGTAAAATCACCCTGTTAAACCTGACAGTGCTGGTCTAGTTAACTAAACATTGACTAGGGCAATATAGCGTTAGGAATACATATTTGTATTCCTTTAATATATGAGATGAACAAGGCACAATCAAAAGAAATTCCACAGGTACTTCAGTAGTGCAAATGTGCTAAAATGCAAGTGTAGAATATAATAATAATAATAACAAAGTATTTAACCAGGAAAGGTACATTCAAAATACTCTGGTTTCCACGTACGCTCTGAGGATGTTACTATTACCCAATTTAATGGTACTCATTTTCTAACACCGAAGGATGAAGGGCTGAGTCAACCCAAGGGTTGAACAGATTCTACTGATGATGCATTAGCCCACTGAGCTGTCTCACCGCCACGTAACTCAGTGCCACTCAACACTATAGTGCTCTGGGGGGATCAATTCCATCATGTGCGGTGGATCCAACTCACATTGAAAGCAATGATCCAGCTGCCAGTATCTTATAACCATTTTATTTCACACAAAAAAAAGCTTATTTAGGTTGAGTAATAATTTTTTTTTCAAATAGAAGTTTATTGGATTTGTCATAAGAGAAACAAGATTCATACAAGAATTGTTATATGCAGTGCACACAGTTTAAAAATGTGTCAATATACATGTGTAGCTAACACATCCTGAATTAGCCAAATATGGAGCCCTGTGCCCATTTGTTGTTAGCATCCCCAACATTTTGGATTAGAGGATACATAGTTTTTTTGCAATTTGTCTTGAGTTAAATACCACCTGTTTATGAACTTACAGTGTGCCTCTATGTGGTTATCACCACACAATGCCTATTAAGCCGTGGAACGACCTGATTCACTCATCAGTAGTTAAACATACATCACAGTCTCTTTCCCACAGTAGCTTGTATCTCAGTTTTCGAATTTCCTTTTTTTGTAAGTCTTGCATGTAGGCGCACACCAAGAGAGCATTATTTTACAAACAAGGTTGAGTAACAATTTTGTGCATTTATAGAAAAGTGGAGCAAAAGTTTATATAAATGTGACAATGTATCAAACATAACCCTATTCTCTCTACTTCTCCTTCTAATGTATACCTATTATACTGTTTTTGCCTTGTCTGAACTAAATCTGATTAAATAAATCTTTAATATAAGTTTAAAAGAAAATTGAGCATCTCATGAAAAAAAACATTAACACAAGTTATACGGGAATTTCAATGTTTTATTGAATGGTATGCATTCTAGAGAGATGGAATTCCATCTTTGAATTTACAACATTGAATAAAATATTGAGAATTACCTATAACCTGTGTTAACTTTCTTGTCATATATATATATATATATATATATATATATATATATATATATAATTTTGGGGTCCTGTGGAAAGTCCTGAAGGACGACTGAAACTTGATCACATTTTTATACCACACAGAATTGTGAAATTCTAAATTAATTTAGAAAAACCTTGCCAATTCTAACTTTATTGAATATCACATTATAATCCATTTTAATTCAGGCACAGCCGGGACATACAATACAAACATGGAGGAGAAAAGAAGCCTTGTTTAAATATCTTATCTTCCACAAACTATGTTCGATGGCAGAAAAGTGCAACATTTCTAAAAACATATTTGTACATGTATAGGGAATACGTCAAAATAATACAAATACTGGGAGCTGACAGAGGGCGCAGTTGAATTAGATTAGACGGTGTCTGTCGTGATTCCCTTTTTTCAAGTATTCAGTAATCTTATCAATAGCTACTTACACAGCACCTACTGTCAGACATTCTAGATTTTCTTCCTTATTAGAGAACACAAACAAATGGTGCTTGCTTCCGTTTTCACCAGACAGCTGTGCATAACTTGCACAAATACCTTCAATTAAAGAAAAAAAAAAAGGAAATCTGTGTCTCGCTGAGTTTTATTTCTCCCAAGTGTCTGTTTTCTGAGTGTTGACTGAGTGACTTTAATAGCACACAGAATTTATTTTTTTCTTCAGTAAGTGAATTGCACTATGCTGGTTCCTAACACCTACTCACAGCATGTCTAGTGACTCACACATAATCTAATATGAGGAGAACAAAGAGTACTGCGTACACCACGAACATTATTTTAACTTTATTGAGTGCTTTTCAAAATGAATTGTTCCTTTGTCCATTTATTAAAAGTCTAAGAATCTTAAATTATTCTGACCTTCTCAAAGGTTAAGTGAATGATGCATATATGTGCAGTGGAATTTTTTATAATGCTTATGTGTGTGTGTGTGTTTGTTTGTTTGTTTGTTTGTTTGTTTGTTTGTTTATTTGTTTGTTTGATCATTTTTAAGCTTGAATAGTATACTCATCTATCAATTAAAAATGTAACGAGGCATTCTAACACCAGCTAATGTTAGGCTTTGATCTACCGATTTATGGGGTAACTGGCTGGAAAAAAATTAAACATCTATAATCACCCACAAGAGTTAGAAAAAGGGCCTCTCTCCTCCCCCAGGGATATATATGAATGCTTTTATTTTTTTTATTTTTATTTTTACATCTATAGTCTAAACTCGGAAGAAGGCTTTTTCATGTCTCCTCCTCTCTTTTCTATCTATGGGAAACCCAAGGATATTAAAATTGTATATATTTAACCTATTCCCTATATATGGAATAACCGGGCTTACTATGGACACCTATTGCAGCCATGTGACCTCAAAAGAAGACCGATCACCGGCGAGGGAACGGCGGGGATCGGTAAGTACATGTGGAGGGAGAGGGAGGGAGGGCAGGGGCTCGAGGCACTTAGCACAGGCAGAGCATCGGAAGCCTGCCGTATGGCTTCCAATGCTCTGCTCTACACTGCTGGGCACCACATGGGGTAACCCTGAAGTTATTCCTCCGGGGGGAACGATCACTCGGGTGCCCGGCAGTGAGGGGGGTTATTGTACGATGCCTCGACATCGAGGCATCGCACAATACCCATAGAGCGGCTGGAAGTGATCACAGTCGCTTCCAGCACTCAAATTTGACCTTAAGGACCGTTTTTCGTCATACGTACCTGAAACGTCCATGGTCGTGAAGGGGTTAAACAAATCTTTTCCGTATTCATAAAGAGCTGAAAGAAAGCAGTTTGTGAATGACAGTGATTTGCTAACCAGCCCCACAGCTCTCTCATTCTTCCATGGCTGTCAACGTTCAGTGACATTGACGGTGGGTAGAAGTGTAAATATCGTATTAACCTGATTTGCTAAGAACTGGAGACAGCAGACACAGACTATTGGAAACATAACTGTTACACTGAGCTGTAATGGTTATGTTGTCTAAAGTGCCACGACTAGAAAAAACTAGTAGATACTGTGGCGGAACCAACCTCGCCACTGTGCACTGGAGAAGCCTGGTTGCTCGCCTGCTCCCTTTAGACTATGGCCCGGCAGTTAAAAACTTTCATTTTGTACCGCCTAACTTTTATTAGCCGTCTGTATTAATGAGGCTATTTTGCTTATTTCTTTCCCCTTAGGGGAAAGAGAAAGAGAACAGGAAAAAAAAAACAGATTGATATAGACGTTTAATATGAAACTCCATAAATTAAAAAAAATTGGAAATACAGACTCATAAAAGAAAGAATTACTATAATTGTACTTTTTTTTTATCTATATATTTTTGTCTAATGTAAAAAAGAATTCAGTGTAAAGATGTATAAAAAAAAAAGAAAAAAGAAAAAGAAAAAAAAAGCGTTACTGAAGCTAAAAATAAGTTAGAAGAGATTGTAAAATGTATAAAAGTAAAAGATGGTAATAGAATATTTTGTATTGTGAATGGTATCTCTCTCTTTCCGTATATTATTTATTTATTTATTTTATTTATTTACGTATTTTATTTATTTATTTATTTTTTGTTGTTTTTTTTTTTGGTTTTTTTTCACTGATGCACAGTGTTGTTTTTTCTGTAATTTGAAAAAGTAAAATAAAGATTTAAACATGAAAAAAAAAAAAAAAACTTTCATTTTACCTGCTGAAAGGCTTATTCATGCCTTTCTGCTGGGGTGTTCGGTAGATTCAATCTACCAAACAAAGTACCGATCAATGGAACACCTGGGAACTGGAGTGTGCCGTCAATTGACCGCCCAGAAGCTGTGGTTAACCGCAGCTTAATTGACGAACGCTGGGTGGCCTTTGTTCGGTTGCCGAACACGTGGCAACGGCCATTTTACCTCCCGAACGGCCAGCGGTGTTCAGCGCCCAAACTATGGAACTGAAAACGGACACTTATTTGCGTGAACACCGCTGAGCCGCCAGCCTCCTTACCTGTACATTCGGTAGTTTAACCGTATGAACAGCATCACCCCAGATAGCCATGCCATGGAGCCTATTCGTGTAACAAAAGACTATGGGAAAGACTTTGGCTCCATGGCGATTGAACTGTATGTATGTGATCTGAGCGCCATTCGGTAATAATGTGCGCTCAGATCTAAGCAATCTGGGGATATGTAGAATGTGTATGTTTTATGTGTTAAAGGTAACCGTATGTAATTTTATGTCTTTTGACTGAAAATGTGTGTAATGGAGTTTTGCCTCTGTCCTTGGAGATAATTGGATTACTTCCCAATTATCTCCAGGGCAGAGAGGAGGGATTGTGATGCATTGTGGGATTGTTGAAATGTGAAAGTCTGTGATTGGTCAATGTCCAATATGTTTCCCAGTCTTCCATCTGGTCCCCTAGGGGAGTGTCCAGCAGGTGGGAGACGTGCATAAAAGCCGGGCAGTTAGCCCCAGTAAATAAGATTCTGCTTGACCCTCAAAACGAAGTGTCGTCTCGTTATTGGGGGATTTGGATTGTATGCCGATTGCAAGGAGTGTATGCTGATTGTATGCTTTTCCTGTTCGGCTGTTTCCCGAGTTCGTGTGTTTCCTGTTCGGGATTTGGAGGATTCGTGTAGTTTGCAGTTTGGGAGTTTGGTGCTTACAGTAGCTTCCTGTGCATCTGGAAAGGGGAATATCGCCTAAATGGTTTTTAACCTCTTGTGTGAAAAACGGTCCGTTACAATTGGTGGCAAGCGACGGGATCATTCCCACAGCCCAGAAGGACAGCTACAAGGTAACACCATTCCCTGGATGTACAAATTGAGGGTAACACTAGTACCCGTACAGCGCCCCTATCTTCAAAGGAACCAACTTCGGCAGAGCAAGCATGGCACCCAACTACACTCAGGAGGCGTTTGACAGAGAGGTTAATGCGGTGCTGTCGCTCTATGGACCCAACCCCCCAGAGAAAACCGTGCAGTTCGTGAGGAAAGGAATAGGAGAGTACCTGCAATTCCTAGCAGATTCTGCCAGGGGGGAGAGTCCCCAGCGGCGGAGCGAGTTACAGAGAGCCAAAGGTGTCGTCCTTCCTCCCCAGCGGAAGAGTGAGTTACAGGGAGCTAAAGGTGCCGTCCTTCCTCCCCAGTGGAAGTGTGTGTTACAGGGAGCTAAAGGTGCCATCCTTCCTCCCCAGCGGCAGTGTGAGTCCCAGGGAGCCAAAGGTGTCGTCCTTCCTCCCCAGCGGCAGTGTGAGTCCCAGGGAGCCGAAGATGCCGTCCTTCCTCCCCAGCAGCAGAGTGAGTTACAGGGAGCCAAGGGTGCCATCCTTCCTCCCCAGTGGCAGTGTGTGTTACAGGGAGCTGAAGGTGCCGTCCTTCCTCCCCAGCGGCTGTGTGTGTTACAGGGAGCTGAAGGTGCCGTCCTTCCTCCCCAGCGGCAGGGTGAGTTACAGGGAGCTGAAGGTGCCATCCTTCCTCCCCAGTGTCAGGATATATATATCGGCAGACATTTTGTGCTATGATAGAAATTAAAAGTGTATATTCTGAGTCACTCTAAACAGAGCAGACTCCATTTTGTTATTTTCAAGTTAACAAAAGACACAAGATTTCTATCCTTTCTGTAAAACTAACCACTTTGCCAGAGCTAAAGGAATGCTTAGTATATACAAACCTGTTGATAAGAAATGAGAACGGGGGATGGACAGACTGTTAGCTAAATGCTAATGGAATATAATTAATTCTAAACCCAGACATTTGTGACAGAGAAGATTAAATAATTTAATTTTACTTTCGATAATGTATAAGAGTCCCATTGTAATTTAAGGGTCATATTTAGTATTATAACTGTCATATTAGAAATTATAGCCGAATTTGCCAGACACATAGTCTGAAGAAAATTCGAAGAAACTCTTGAACTGACAGAAAACTTGAGTTATAGACAACTTTATAGATAAGGTAAATGACGTCAAAATAGCCACCAGAAAAAGTTAACTCTTTCCTGGATAGGTATGTTTAGTGGGACGAGACTGCCCTCTATAGACCAAATACTTAAATTGTTATCTGGAAGGTAACCACACCTCCAATGTTTCTATTGGTCTATCACCTAGTGATTTTTTCCTTTAAAAGATAAGACAAAGGGAAGAGAGAGGTATGCAGAGAAAGCAAAGGGCAAGGCAGTCGGAAGCAGGCTAAGAAAGAAAAGCAGAGTGAGAGCGAGAAAGAAACATTCCTTGACACTTAGCTACCTGAGAATATCTGATGACAAAATCTACTTAACTGGTAATTATACTGGTTTCATTTAATTAATCTAACTTAATTAAAAGTTTTCTAATAGCATGATATATGACTGGATAAATCACGATCAGATTTCGATATTTAGAAATCTTAGTTAACTAAGAAGTACATGGTTATAACCATTCTATTCTGCAGATAGAAAGGAATAATAATATGTATTAATGTGACATATTACATGTTAGCATATCGTGGTATTTATCCAGGTGTATTGATTTGCTCTAAAATAAGATAAAATATCTGTTAAGGCAAGTTAAAATTCTGCTTATAGAACATGGTAGATTACTCTTATTGGATGGTTCCAGGAAATTACTAATGAACTGGTTTAATTGTTATTTTATTTGAAATCACATGAGCATAGGTCTTAATTACCTAGGAGGTCTAGTCAGCATTGAAAGGGTTATTCTAACTGTCAGTTAAAGTGTTATGGCCTTAAGCTGCAGCTCTGTGTCTGTGTGAAACTTTCACTTTCTTTCTGTGAACTACTGTCATAAATCTTCTTGACAGCTAATGTTGTAGATTCTAAGCTGTGTTAAACCATTGGAATGTATTGCCATTTGTATTGCATATTCATGTTATACTGAATTTTCATTGATTATTGTCACGCATGTTACATATTATTATTTAAATTGTCACAATAAATGGTATCTATTTTTATAACAAATTGTGATTTTTATTTATATGGAATACATTTCACTTACACGATAACGATCTTTGGGATCTGAGAATTGAAATAGTGGGCAATTCTCAACTGTTTACTATTATTATCCCATAAATATCCCCACACCAGCGGCAGTGTGTGTTACAGGGAGCGGAAGGTGCCATCCTTCCTACCCAGCGGCAGTGTGTGTTACAGGGAGCAGAAGGTGCCGTCCTTCCTCCCCCGCAGCGGAGTGTCCTGCAGGAAGCAGAGACCATTGGTCTCGCACTCCAGCAGCAGGACAAAATATTGAAAGGGGTATTTTATGTATTATATGACTTGTATATCACCACTGTACTATAAAGTGACGACAAAATAGGGAAACAATGTACCTCTCATAGTTTTATTAATGCCTTACTGGTTAATACCCTTATCCTATCGAGCAATATCCAAATCTCCCTAGCAGTACGTACAATACAGTTAATCAAAATGTTTTTTTGAAGACGCTGTATAACAAACTATGGCCCTTGCATGGGCTCTCTCAACTATATAAATGGATTGTATATGAGAAATGTTCACCACTCCCTCTATGTATCCGAGTGATTTATTCTTATGTAAAAAATAACAGTTTATAAATAAAAAAATTAAAAATAAAAATACAGAATCCATATGAAATAAAATAAAAAAATATTGAAGGGGAGACAGTCGGTTTTCCCCTCCTCCGGCAGAGAGAGTGTCCGGGAGAGGAGCCGGCTACCACCTCTCCCCAGCAACAGCTTATTTCGCAAAGGGGAGACCATATGCTCCCAGATGGGGCAGATGAGTCAGTTGGTCTCGCACCCCAGCAGCAGGACAAAATATTGAAAGGGGAGACAGTCGGTTTCCCCCTTCACCGGCAGAGAGAGTGTCAGGGAGAGGAGCCTGCTACCCCCTCTCCCCAGTGGCTGAAAGTGTTCCAGGGAGAGGAGTCGGCGACCACCTCTCCCCAGCGGCAGCTTATTTCGCAAAGGGGAGACCATATTCTTCCAGATGAGGCAGTCGGTCTCGGCCCCCAGCTGCAGGACAATATATTGAAAGGGGAGACAGTCATTCCCCCCCTCAACCAGCAGAGTGGGAGTCAGGGAGAGGAGCTGGTCACCCCCGCCTCCCAGCGACAGAAAGTGTGTAAGGGAGAAAAACTTGTTACCCCCTCTCCCCAGCGGCAGCCTAGCCCACCAAGGAGAGATGATAAGCCCCACACCCGTGCAGATGGGACCGTGGTCTCTGCACATGCCTGGCAGGGGCTAGGGACGGTCGGCCCTGTCCCCCGGCAGCAGGGATGTTCATCCAAAGGGGAGACAGCCTGTCATGCCCTCCAGCAGCAGTACCGGGTTCAAAGTGGGGAGCCTACTACGCCATTCCCTCAACTGGGCTCCAACCAGGCTACTCCCATGGTAGCGCTGGCAGCAGGGCAGAGCACCGCTGGTCTCTGCCCACTCAGCAACCCACCGATCCAGAGCACTAGTACCCCCCAGAGCCGAAGTGGAGCTCCTGGACATGGACAAGCTACCCACTACTCCAAGTGTAGTAACTCTTTATTGTGGGTGGACTGTACTGCTGATTGTGTTCTGTGGGTGTGTTGCTGGACTAACCAGGGCACTGACCGACAGGAGGTTCGATACCCTGTTAGTCTGATTGGTAAAGGGGAGAAATGTGGCGGAAACAACTTCGCCACTGTGCACTGGAGAAGCCTGGTTGCTCACCTGCTCCCTTTAGACTATGGCCCGGCAGTTAAAAACTTTCATTTTTCCTGCTGAAAGGCTTATTCGTGCCTTTCTGCCAGGGTGTTCGGTAGATTCAATATACCGAACAAAGTACCGATCGATGGACCACCTGGGAACTGGAGTGTGCCGTCAATTGACCGCCCAGAAGCTGCGGTTAACCGCAGCTTAATTGATGAACGCTTGGTGGCCTTTGTTCGGTTGCCGAACACGTGGCAGCGGCCATTTTACCTACCGAACGGCCATCGGTGTTCAGCGCCCAAACTATGGAACTGAAAACGGACACTTATTTGCGTGAACACCGCTGAGCCGCCAGCCTCCTTACCTCTGCATTCGGTAGTTTAACCGTATGAACAGCATCACCCCAGAAAGCCATGCCATGGAGCCTATTCGTGTAACGAAAGACTATGGGAAAGACTTTGGCTCCATGGCGATTGAACTGTATGTATGTGATCTGAGCGCCATTCGGTAATAATGTGCGCTCAGATCTAAGCTATCTGAGGATATGTAGAATGTGTATGTTTTATGTGTTAAAGGTAACCGTATGTAATTTTATGTCTTTTGACTGAAAATGTGTGTAATGGAGTTTTGCTCTGTCCTTGGAGATAATTTGATTACTTCCCAATTATCTCCAGGGCAGAGAGGCGGGATTGTGATGCATTGTGGGATTGTTGAAATGTGAAAGTCTGTGATTGGTCAATGTCCAATATGTTTCCCAGTCTTCCATCTGGTCCCCTAGGGGAGTGTCCACCAGGTGGGAGACCTGCATAAATGCCAGGCAGTTAGCCCCAGTAAACCAGATTCTGCTTGACCCTCAAAACAAAGTGTCGTCTCGTTATTGGGGGATTTTTATTGTATGCCGATTGCCAGGAGTGTATGCTGATTGTATGCTTTTCCTGTTCGGCTGTTTCCCGAGTTCGTGTGTTTCCTGTTCGGGAGTTGGAGGATTCGTGTAGTTTGCAGTTCGGGAGATTGGTGCTTACAGTAGCTGCCTGTGCATCTGGAAAGGGGAATATCGCCTAAATGGTTTTTAACCTCTTGTGTGTAAAACGGTCCGTTACAGATACCAATCAAAAATCGAAAAATATTGGACATCTGGATTGGAAGAAAGAACAGGCAACTTTTTTAGATAGTAGGCTGGCTCTCCTCTGATTACTTCCAATAACACATCTTACTTGGAAATGGTTGAACATGGAGGAGTTTAAAGATTATTTATTTGAGGATGGAATAGAATGTTCCTACTGCTTGCTGCACATTTAGAATTGTGCCTTCAAAATGTATCTTAATATAAAAGAAATGTTTTGCTCTTTCTCAATCTAATTATATAACTATGCACTGTTTCATACAAATCCTACGTTTTGTTCATGAAAATATTTTCCTAAAGTTGATTCTGTCAGTCAGTACACAAATAGTTAAATATATTATAATAAAATATGAGTCTGATCATTTAACAATTTGTCATGATGAGTTGTCAACAGTAGAAAATGTAGGCAAAAATTGAACTTTTTCCAGCTTGGCACTTTGAAAGCAAATTATGCAAATAGGTTGTCAACTCAGCAATTAGAGAACCAACTACTCTGCAATTTTTGTAGCATCATTCTAGTTACCTGCTTCCTATATTTTTGTAATAATTAGTATGATTGTTTTACATAAACACACATATTGTCAACAAAACTTTCCCTTGCGCCATTAACTTTATGAAAATTCTTATACGGTATCATTGAATGCAACTACACTTGATGGACAAAAGTATTGGGGTGCACCTCTTAATTATTGAATGAAGGTGTTTCAATCAGACCTATGGTATAAAAGCAAGCACCTAGCCATGCAGTCTTCATTTGCAAACACTTGTGGAAAAAATAGGTTGTTCTACTTGTACTTTGATAGGATGTCACCTGTGCAATAAGTCAGTTTGTTAAATTTCATCCCTGCTAGATATTCCTCGGTCAACTGTAAGTGGTATTATTTGAAAATAGAAGTGTTTAGGAGCAGCAGCAACTCAGCCATTGAGCATAGACCAAGTAAAGTCACAGAGCAGGATAAACAAATGCTGAGGCGCATGGTGCATAAAAGTCGCCAACGTTCTGCTGATTCTATAGCTGAAGATTCCAAACTTCCACCGGCATTAATATCAGCACAAAAATTGTGTGGTGGGAACTTCATGGAAAGGGTTTGCATGTCTGAGCAGCTGCATGCAAGCCTCACATCACCAAACACAGTGTCAAACATTGGATCAAGTAGTTTAAAGCACGCTGCCACTACTGTGGAGCAGTTAAAAACGTGTTCTGTGGAATGACGAATCGTGCTTTTATTTTTGGCAGTCTGATGGGCAAGTCTAGGTTTGGTGGATGCCAGGAGAACGTTACCTACCTGACTGCATTGTGCCAACTGTAAAGTTTGGTGGAGGAGGGATCATGGTATGGGGCTTTTAATCAGGGGTTGGACTAGACCCCTTACTTCCAGGAAATCTTAATGCTTCAGCATACCAAGACATTGTGGACAATGCTATGCTCTCAACTTTGTGGTAACAGTTTTGGGAAGGTTTTTTTTCTATTCCTGCATAACTGTGGATAAGGTTGGGTAAGTTTGGTGTGGAAGACTGGACAGCAAAAGAGCCCTGACTTTAACCCTGTGACAAACTCCCCTGTCCTCTTGAGTTTGCCATGAGCTCCTGGAGCAGCCTGCTTGCCAGCCTCCTGCCCACCAACTATGGGCCAGGTCAGCGACTGTAAACACCCATATTTTATTCCCCCATGGTTCCCCTAGTTCAACACTTTCCATTAGTGCGCATAGAACCGAACGCTAGCTCCCTGGCAGCCGTTCGCATTGACCAAAACCACGAATAGACTTCAGGGGGACTTAGCCGCGAAAGCCCTGGAACTATTTTCAGCATGAAGACTTTGAGGTTCCCGGTCGGTCCCCAGCGGCACTTAGACTTTATGCCCCAAAAAAATTTTGGTCTTCTTCAGAACTTTATCAAACATTCATCAAGGTCTGAGAAATGTCACAGGAAGGTCATAACATTTATTTTGACTGGTGAATATAGGATACTTTTACATATACTGGATGCTGAATACCTTTGTCTTTTTTGATTTCCTAGGGTTGGCCAGGACCACTTTTCTTCCTATGGCAATAAGATAGAAAAGCTAGAGTGCTGTTCAACATGTTACAATATTACATATTACAAAAATAACCATACTTTTTCTAAAAAGGTATCCTTCTAACCCCTTAAGGACCAAACCTCTGGAATCAAAGGGAATCATGACATGTCACACGTGTCATGTGTCCTTAAGGGGTTAAATGACCAGTTTTTTAATGAAACCCATTGTGCCTTTTTACCTATTTAATTCCATACTCTATGTTGGCATCAGGTTAAACCAAATTCAAATGGTTGGTCTACATGAAACCAAAGTGGAACACTAAGCCAGAGTCTCAGCATTTCGCTTTAACTCAGATTCAGTTTTAGAGCTTGTTGTTGTAGCATATAGCACGTAGTGCATTACTATGTTCAGGATAAACTAACATCCTTCAGTAGAACATTATTGACAGCTTAATTCAGAGGCATCACATCGACATGAAAAGTCACGAAAATACTTTTTTTTTTTTCAATATTGCTGGTAGGAGGAAAATAGCATAGAAGGTTTAAAGAATAAAAGGATGGCAATTACAGTGTTCTTGCAAAACATTTGTCTTCAATATATTCTACAGTGCTCATAAGTCATTGGACAGCTAAATTATTCCCTGAGCACTAAAACAACGTCTCTCAGAGATAAATTGTCATTCTTCCCACACATTACTTGGCTCAGACATAAAGACATGGTAGGATGAATTTAACACCACTTACACATCCGTTATGGCAATTAGACATTAAGCAATATGGGGTGGAACAACAGGCACATCATTGTAACCAGACAAATAGTGTGCTTCTGAGAGTGCACTGGTACCCAGTGCTCAAAATACAGTACTGTCACGGTAAAAACGGGAGACTTGGGATAATTGGGTCCATTCCTACACACAGTTAGACAAATTATTATCCAGTGAAACTGAATGGAAGTCAGGCTTCTTATCATTTATTTATTTTTTTAACCCCTTAAGGACACATGACGTGTGACATGTCATGATTCCCTTTTATTCCAGAAGTTTGGTCCTTAAGGGGTTAAAGGGTCAGTTTATGGACGATAAGCATTATGCATCATTGCAAAAAGCTTAGTCATTACAGCACCCTGTCCTGCTAAAGGCAGCCCACTCGGGCTATCAATCAAGCATCCGGGAATTCAAAGTTACTGATTGCTTATATCCAATTTGACACAATTGTGTGTTCACTTACCACATGTTCAATAGGGAAGGCACTTTCTACTCCTTGAAAAAAGAGCTAAACCACAGTTTACTAAACAATAAATCAGATGTTCTGTGTATAAACCGATAGCAGTGAGTATAAACAGTGGATTCTCTTAATGTAGGCAACATTAGCCAAGCTGAATGAAATTAGAGCTACGTTACACTGCATCTTCCACAAATGTCCACAGATGGTAGGGATTAGTGGTAGTTGCACTTAGGGAGGACTTGCAGATAAAGGGTAGGAGATGCTTGCTCTCTAAGCAATCTCTGAGCTGTAAGCATCCTCAAGGTGAAGCCTGTCTGAGAGTTATGTGAGCCACAATCCAATTTCATGTTAAAGGGGAAAATAGAAAATCTCACCTGGTATTATATATGCAACAAAAAAATAAGGCAAACTAGTACTCTCTAATAATGCATTGCTGCCCTCTGGTGGCAAAACTACATAACATATTGCTTAAAATTCCAGGTTTCACCAATTGTTCAAATATTCCAGTGATTCCTATAAAAGCAAAAAGAACTGTCACAAGAAATGGCCCTTGGACTACTAGAGCCGATATAAATAACCTGAGAACCTTGAAAACCAGTCATCTAAAAAAAAATGACTACTGGTTGCCAAAATCCAGCTATATAGATAATGAAATAATGTGAGACTTTCCACTTGAATTTTGATGATTTTTACGTATTTTGGGAAAAGCAGAGTTACCGTACCTTGACTGTTTGGGTTTTATTCACTAAACACCAAAAGGTGGTCAATAAAAAAACAAATGAAACATTTCGGCAAAATATCAGATTTGGAAAAACTTTCAGCAGTAGTTTCATCTTGTTTATTTTATCCAGAATTTAGCAATTCCGTTTTTAATTCAGCTCTATTTACCATTTAGAGAACAAACTCCTTAGAGTAAATTCCAACACTTCACCCTTTGAGTGTTAAATGGGTGCAACACTTTTAACCCACTTTCAACTGTGCATCACCTTCTAGCTGTTAAAGAATGGAAGATAAATCTAGACATAATTGGGCCACTTTCAACAAGCCAGAAACGGTAGTCACACTAGTATCTCCTAATTGCGCCCATTGTACCGCGACACCAAATGCCCTGTACCATGTGTTGATTTCAGTTGTGTTTCTGCTTCTATGAACCTCTGTGTACTGTAACTCAACAGATTGTTATGCTCCATCTATGCACCTGGAACACTTTTTAATGTTCACCACTATATTTTGTAAACGTATCACGCATTGCCTTTTGTTGTACACTGTAACAAACAAGTTTGTAACAATGGTTACTAAACTTCAATTTAAAAAAATATATATAAATAAAAAATAAATAAATAGCACTACGCAAACAGGATAGATATACTAAAAAACATTTACAAAGAGGATGTTCTGCTAAAGCACTGTGCATAATATCACAATAATTTACATCTCAATTTTTTTCTTTTAGATTTGCAAAAATCTGTGACTTTAAGACACAGACAGATTATTTACTAAGGACAGAATGTTGTACAGTGTCTGCTTTTCAATCAGTAATTCTCATATGTGGACATCATAAATAAAATATGAAATTCCCATTTTATTAAAGACGAAATTTCAACCGGGTTCACATTGAACAACTCCATGACAGTGTGAGACGCCAGTAAACAGATGGTTGAAGTAACCTCTAATAAAATCTTCTTAATTTGCTAAGTGCTTAAAAAAAAAAAATATATATATATATATATATATATATATATATATATATATATATATACTATTAAGGGTAAGACACATGTTTTAATTATAGGTGATATTGGATCCCTCTATGGAGGTAGCCCAGATTTTGTAATCATTGCAGGATTGGAAGCAATCTGCCTGTAAATCTAGTCCAACCAAAATTTGGTTGGACAGAATTTGCGGTCATCCAGTTCAGAGATTTTCTAGCAGTGCTGTTTTAGTTAATCCTCAAAACATCCCAAATGGCTCTGACAGTTTCACAGCCTCTGTGGGACTGTTGGACTGAAATTCTCACCTTGCTACTGGATGGCTGTGAGTAATGGAGGTGTAATCCATTTACAGTTGAATGGGTTGTAGCTGCCTTTAACCCCTTAAGGACACATGACATATGTGACATGTCATGATTCCCTTTTATTCCAGAAGTTTGGTCCTTAAGGGGTTAAAGGAGCTACATGTATTGGTTATGGTGCATATAGCCTGCCCCTGTAGGCTTTTCAATGCCTTTTCAGAGAAATTCAGTGTTTACATTTTCCACTAGTAACACCTCTATGTGCTGTGACTCGCCACTAGAGGCCCTTCCACGCTATACATGGCGATGCTGAATGTTCACACATGTAGTCTACAAATAAAAGTTGTATTAGTTTGACTACAGTTTCCTTTTAAGTGTGATATGTAGTATAGTTAAATTTAAAATATTATCCATAAAGATTGGAATCATTTCATACTGCTAGCTGCAGTCCCTGGATGAGTAAGGATAATAGGCATTGTAGTCAGAAATAGATGGACAGCTTCAGATGACCCGTAATCCTGGTATATTTATTGCCTTTAGGAATGTTACTTATAATAAATATATCCATTAGATGAAAAATGGGCCATGAAAGATTTATCTGCTGTCCAATCCTAGGTTTCAAAAATATATTTTATGTTTATCGTTTTGATTGTCCTGATAAACCAAAGGAAGTAACAGCTAATGCTACAAGCCTCCTCGTAATATGAAAAGTGCCTTTAGTGAATATGTTAAATCCTTTGGGATAAGCACAGGAAATACATTTTGGCTACGACTCTAAATCCTGAGAGGGCTTTTAGTGTCTGCCTGAAAAGCTGAAAGGTTATTTAGAAATGGCAAAAGTTTACCTCACACACACTCAACAGAAACAAAATCATTTCTGCGTGATCATAAATTTCCCTTTAGATTATTGTACTTTGAAATATTTTTGTGTAGTTACAGAATAAACTATTATTTGGATCTCTCTTGTGTTTTTTGAATCTTCGAACAACTGATAGCTAATGTTGGGAACTAATAGCTGGTCATCATTAGAGCCTAATATCGGCAGCCTGGTGGGAACAGGTAGGAGCAGCTGAGAGTTTTGTGCACATTCCAATATTATTCCATCATGGTGGTCTATTTGATTAATGCTATAGACCAGTGGTCCAAAATCCAATCCTCTAGTCTAGGCACACCACTGATCCATACTCTGTAGGTATCCCTATAGATGCTGAATTGGAAAATCTCTAAATTCGGAACAGTTGTGCTTTGAGGAATGGGTTCAGAACCAATGCTATTTTATAGACTTGTACACAGTGCCAAAATTCTAGAATCAATTCTGCTGAAAAATAAAAGTGTCTTGGACAATTCAATATTCATCCATGTGGCATTTTGTTTCAGATTAATACTTTTTCACATGTCTATTCTACAACATTTAGTGGCTCTCCCCTAATCATCGATATTCTTTTTTCCATCAATTATCTTTTTTTTTGTTTTTTTTATTTTTTTTTATGCCACAGACAGAACTCTGAATCACAAAACAAATTTAAACAGTTTCATCCATTGTGTATTTTGTTTGTTTCACGATGTGGTCATACATAAGCGTTTTGTAGTTCGGAAATTCATTTGAATCTCTGGTCAGCCAAAATACGGACAAATAGCAATTCATTTGAAACTGAGTACATGGGCAGGGCCGTTATCAGGGGATGACAACCATGATGGTTGTCACGGGCCCGGCGGTCCTGGGGGGCCCATACTGCTCTGGCAGTCCCGGGCCCCACTTTCCCTTTCTGCACACATAGATAGCGAATATCGCTTTCTATGTGTGCAGCTGGGGGGCCCACGATGCCACTGGACCACCAGATATGGAATAGCCTCCCTCCCTGGACAAAGGTAAGAAGCAGGGAGGGGGGAGAAACATTTAATTAAATTAATATAAAATTTAAAAATTACTGTGAAAATGCCCCTTCCTCCCCCCTCCCCCATCCCCAGATTGCACATTTACACACACACACTGCATACACTAACACAACACACACACTGCATACACTAATAAAACACACACACTGCATACACTAATAAAACACACACACTGCATACACTAACACAACACACACACTGCATAAACTAATACAACACACACACTGCATACACCAATACAATACAACACACACACTGCCTACACTAATAAAACACACACACTGCATACACTAACACAACACACACTGCATACACCAATACAACACACACATTGCATACACTAATAAAACACACACTCTGCATAGACTACCCTGACACACACTCTGCATTCACTACACACTAACACACTCTCTGCATTCACTACACTAACACACACTCAGCATTCACTACACTGACACACACTCTGCACTCACTACACATTAACACGCTCTCTGCATTCACTACAATAACACACACTCTGCATTAACTGTACACACAGCATCAACTACACAAACATCCTGTATTCACAGTACACACACTACATCCATCACAAATGTAAACACTCTGCATTCACTATACACAGACACTGCGTCTAATACACACACTACATCCACTACAGACACTGCATCCACTAAACACATTTCATCTAGTACACACAAACACTACATCCACTACACAAACACACACTACATCACTGTACACACACTACATCCACTACTCAAACACACTCTGCGTTCATTATACACACTGCATTTGCTACACAAACACACACTCTGCATTCACTGCACAAACAGTATCTAATACACACAAACACTACATCCATTACACACGTTCTAATTCACTTCCACTATACACACCACATTCAGTCCCGCATCATTGTCAGCGGACTAGGTAGGGCGTGGGCGGGCCCGGGTGGAGGGAAGGGGAGGGGGGCCCAGACCTTGTACTTTGTCAGGGGCCCCAAAATTTCTGATGGTGGCCCTGTACACGGGTTTACTGTATATTGCGGATTTACTCTTTAGTCAGTTAATTTAGTGTTTATTTGTTTTGGGGTGTTTTCAAACAGGAAAATGTTTCATAATTGTCTATGTCAAAATGAGTGAAAATGCCAAATTTACACAGAATACAAAAAGTGGAGATTCTCTCTGTTATTTCAATTTAAGGATCCGTTGTATATGTCATAAAAAAGCAAAAGTGGAAACTAATAGTACCACAATAAAAATAAACAGTATTGTAGTATATTAAGCGACTAGATACTGTTACATTTTAGTTTTTCTTGAAACCTGTATGTTTTTAGTGTTTTTTGTTTTGTTTTTCTATTCAGAAATTGTAAACACACAACTTCTCAATATAAAACACATTCACACACTTGAAGGAGTTTACAATAAATCAAACGTATTTTTCTAGCAAGTTACTAAACTATGTCATTGGGTGCCCTCTAGTGTTCATTTTTTAAATCTGTATTTTTTTTAGATACATGTTTATATTTTTTTGTATACAAAACAAGGAAAGCAGGTTGCTGGGTTTGAGGTATACATTTATATCTATGAAGAAAGCCACTTGAAAAAAGTGAGACATATTTACACATTTTACAATTATTCTTCAAAAGGGTCATCCAATAAAGTAAGTTTTGAGATGGTACAGATGTAGAACTACATTTGATAATAAACATAACATTTAGAACAGGTCATAAAATTAAAGAAAAAATTGTATTTCAAAGTATTGTGATTAGTCATTTGTAACAGAGTCTTTGTCAATAAAGGAAAATGTCCCTTAATTTTTCAATTATACCTAATAGGTGTAAAGTAAAGAAATAAAATGAACAGACAATAAAGAATTGAGGGAGAAAGAGGAGACGTGTAATGTTGCTTAGTTTGGGTAGTAAGATATAATTTATAAGCAGAGCTCCTGGATAGTGAGGGGAGATGAAAAAGACATGAAGGCTTTACCTATTCCATGCAAATGTATTAACTACAGTTAATAAGCTGGTGCTGAGTATTTTTGCACTAAGTTGTAAAACCTTGCATTACATTAAGGTATTCCACTTTCCTTATAAATAGAATCTTATTATGAAGGTGTTCCACATTGGGCGTTAAGATTTCCAATTGTTCGATATACAAATCTGAGCAACAGAGCAGTTTCTACATGTACTGAGTAATACATTGCTCATTTGATAAAGAGTGCTTGCCATTCAATAATGTCACTAGTAGATTGGGGTAAAAGTTAACCCCCAAGACACTGCCCAGCCTGAACAGTCTAGAATGCTTTAACCCCTTAAGGACCAAACTTCTGGAATAAAAAGGAATCATGACATGTCACACATGTCATGTGTCCTTAAGGGGTTAATCAGTCACATACTGACATAGCATGGAATGTGCTGGATAAATGTGACATCATTTTACAAGGTCCAGGTATCAAACGAATATGCACAAAACGAAAAATAGAACGATAAATATATATATAGAATTAATTACACTATTACATAAGTTCACTTTAAATTCTCACTTCAGTAAATAATACTGCTGATGTATTTTCCTCCGCTGGGATAGCCTATGAGATGCAGCCCACTGTTGATGTTTCGTCTTTTATGTCCACATTTCAAGAGCAGTTTGGATATCATTACGTCATTAAACGTCATTAAAATTAAGTTGTTATAGTGCCAGGAAGTCCCAGAGATAGTCAACCTTTTAACACCTATCGCCAACTTTTGTATCTTTTTTGATGGTAACATTTCCTTACCGCTCACCGGTGCTGCATTAACTAAATATTTTAGTAAAGTGCGAAAAAAATTTTTAGAAAGGAGGATTTTTACAAAAATATGTACTTAAATTTATCTTTTTTGTATTACTTTATGCATGCTTATACATATATATATATATAAAATGTAATGAATTTCTGCATCTCCATCGATGCAGCGCCTAGAAGCATGAGAGCTGCATAAATTAAAGAAAAAGAAAGTTAAATGTTAAAACTGGAGTTTGCATTTTTCTATTTTGTTTTCTTACTTTTTCTTTTTTCTCATTTTCTTACTTCTTCTCTTTTCTCCTTCCTTATTGCAATCACAAGAAGGAGGGCTGAACTAGGTAGCTCACTTATTATTAGCCAACGACAGAAAAAAAGGTATATCTTTATACCAGGGGTCTCTTTTGCCTTTCTCTTTATTCTTTTTTTATTTTCCTTCTTTCTTGTATTTTATAAATAAACCAAAATAAAGTAAACAAAATAAACAGAAAATAACAGAACTTAGCTTGCAGAAGGAAAATAAGAGAACTTAGCTTGCAAAAGTTCACTCTAAATGCCACACTTCTTCCTGTACCTGCTTTCACATTGAGTGCACCAGCTCCCCTCCTCTTCTGGCGTGTTACATCAACATGCCCCCGTCTGTACCGGCTGCTTACTTTTAGCCACCGAGAGAGATTTAGCAAACAGAGACATTCACGCAGTGCATTTTGGGCATTTTTTTGTGAGGTCTCTCTCGATGGATGGAGGGATTGTGCCAGAGCACCGAGGGTCGTGGATAAACCCACCACCGCCCACCATGAAAGCTTCTATCGCCTACTAGTGGGCGGTAGGGACCAGGTTGACCAACACTGGATTAGACCATTCATGAACGAGTTCTGCTCTCTGGATTTCGTAAAAATGCAATGCTCGGGCAGCATCAAGCGGGGCATTGCTGATTGGTCAGCTGAAGGATTTCAGAAACGGAAGGACAGGATGGACAGAGAATGGCATGAAAGCACATATTTTTACTGTTCAAGAACAGTTTACCCCTAATGGTAGGGTAGTTACAAGGTTCTCCTGAAACCATAACAACGTTTTTGTTGTTATGATCCTCAGATTGTTCCTTTAAGCTCTTCATGGAAAAGAACACAATATCCTGTAAAATATCCCTAATGTCCACTTTTGTGGAGGGACAAATCTCAACGTCAAGTCATCAAAAATATTGAGGTCTTGATCCTCTGAGAAGCCATCTTCTGGCACACACTCCCAGATATTGCAGATTTCTCAGGGGGCCTTAAAAGACAAATGGTAATATCCCTGTAACCAAGGCCACAGCAGTTTTATTCTATTGTGATATCCGTGAACAGCAGTTTTATTCTATTTTATTTATTTCTCTATATTATTTCTCACAGGAAATTTGTACAGAAAATTGGTCCCAAACCAGTGTCAGAGCTTTGTAAATTAGAGATTGTTGAAAAAAATCAGAAATATCATAGGAAACATGTACGTTCACCATGTGTTCTAGCTCTGCCTCTTTTCTTATCTCTTGATACCATACCAGCTGTTGATTTTATGTTTTTGTTTCTTTTTTTTTTTTTTTTATATTTTTACCATAGTAACATAACTGTAGATCACAGGCTTAATAATTTGTATGTCAAATATTTTTCTGTGGGAGATCATTTGTTTAAATGTATGTGACATTTTACTATTGCAGTTATTCACTAAACCTGGAATTGAAGAAAAAATGGCATGGGAATAGTAAATTGTGGACAAATCATGGAAAAAACACTAACTTACCTGTTATCTGTGTGCTCATTTTGGCCTTAAATTCCCCTTTCAATTCTTTACTATTCCTAATTTCTAGAATGAAGCAACTTGTTATTTTATTAGAACCCAGCATCAGATCTTCCTGGCTTAACAGGTGTTCTGTTCTGTACTAACAATGAACTTTTGATGCTCTCTTCTTCAACACATGGACCTCCCGAGAAAACAGGTGTCCGCACTGACACATCATATCGCAATATACTTGCATAGAGCATCAAGGTCTGTGCCACTCCAGGTATATCAAGAGCCTATTAGCTTATCTTCTAAACATAGGAGTGAATTATCATTACATTTTATTCATTCTTGCGCTTTTCCCAGGTAAAGTTTACCCTGCTCCTTTCTCAGCATGACATATCTGCACGCGTTACCTTTGGTGCACCGAAGAATCATTTGCAATAATTTATTATCTGAGATAACGTTGTGCATCTTCTTCACCTAAGGTGCTCTCCAGTGGTCATTTGAAAAACAAAAAACTCCCTACCTGCTGCGTGCATCTGTTACGTGGGAACAAGGCTGTCTTTTATCTGTCCTTTTGTGCTTTTATTGTAGGTTCTGTAAAATGCTGCAAATCTGGGCATCTCCAATACAGCTCAGGTAATCAATTTAAATTACTCAAGTCACAAAAATATTATTTGTGCTATTTCGAATTCTCCCAGAACAGGGAGGAACCTCACAATGGCATCAGCTTTTATTTAGCGATAAGAGATGTATGTACTTGGCACAAGCAAACAGCAGACGTCATAGAAAAAATATGTCATGCACGTAGTAATATATGTACTATGTATCTGCCTAGGTGTCCTCTTCCAATGCAGACTGCTTGGTTTCCAACAATTCCTTACATTTAATGATGTCAGTGGGTTAACTGTGTATATACACATATAAGGAATACTGTTTTTAGTCTTGGGAGGTGTGACTAAGGAGGCGGTCCTTTAGTGTAGCCTTCTGTAAAAAAAATTCATTTTTTTTTGCAAACATTACAAAAAGTGGAGCATGCAAAAAATACAGCATATTTAGGAGATCGAAACCTAACAAATGCATTAAAGTTGTGTTGGTGCCTGGTGTGTCCATTTAAGCAGAGAGAACATTTTGACATTAAAAATTCTGATAAAGTTAAGACGCTGTCTGTGCAATTTAGGATGACAATCTGTGTAGAAGAGGCCCCGTTAATTACTTATGGATATATAAAGGGGTTTAATGTATGTGTATATAATATTAGAAACACATTTGAAAATAATTTAAAATCTATTAATGAAAAAACAGCTTGTTGAAATTAACAAAGAGATCAAAGAAAATTGGAAAGAGGAAGAATTGAGGATATCACATAATAATAAGTGAGTGATGCATACAGCCCTTATATCCATTGATATTCCAGCATACTCTCCTTCAGATTGGGAAAGGTGCTGGGCTTTGCCAGTGGCTAGCACCGATTACTGCATGATCAGCAGAGACAGTATCCTGGAGGTCCAGCATTACATGGAGATCTTCTTGTCATGCTGAAAACAGCCAGTAGATGTCAGTCACGGTCGTTCTCTACTGTTTTCGCTAGAAAAACATCTGCTGATACCAAATCTGATATAAGCAGAAGGAAATCCTTAGGGATAGGGTTAGAGTTAATGTTAAGACAGGGTTAGAGTTCATGTTAGGGTTAGGTAAGGCTAATGTTGGGATATGGTTAATGCTGTTTTAGGAGTAGGGATAGGGTAGGCTTAATGTAATGGGTAAGATTAGAGTAGAGTTAGTGTAAGCATGGGGCTAGGTGTAGGGTTGGTATCGCATGGGGGAGGTTGGTGTAATATTAGAATTAACTACCAAAAATGTATTTAGATCCTAGACATATGAGGCATTTAACAATGAGTACTGATAATCTTTTTTTGGGGGGGGGGTTCTTTAGTTGCACTGGATGTATTAAAAATTATTATAGGGGGCGGGGCCGGGACCTGAAACTGAGCGGACGCCATAACAGCGGGCTCCCACCTTGATAACCAGAATCCGCCGAAATCTCGGAAAATACCCGACATCCGAACAACAACACATCGGAACTGGGTTCAGGGCCGCACACCGAACCGGCAGATGCCTTTCCGGTACACTCCAAAGTCTGGGAGTGCAAAACGCAGGCCTAAGGCCTACCACGCACCAAGCCTACATGGCCTCAAGCAACTACTCGGCGGGACCTACCTACAGGGTGATTCCGATCCGGAAAACGATTTTTACCCATACAGGCAGGAGACTCCCGAACCCATGGGGAAACGCACACAGAAAGCCCACACGGGCTCCTCCACAGCACAGGATATTGGAACCTTGCTCCAGCGGCAAGCGCAGCCCAAAACTACCGCCATGGACCAAACACCCTCCTACTCACCGGCCCACTCCTCAACCCAAACCGACACAGCACTCACAATGCCGGTAATGAACACAGCAATGGGGGGCTCTAATTTTGCCACTAAGCAGGACCTACAAAACTGGGTAAAAGACATAGAAAAAACGTTGGCTGTGGATGTGGGACGCCTGAAAACCGACATGCACAATGTCACGGTGCGAGTCCAAACCACTGAACAAGACATCACACACCTTCAAGCTGGCATGCCGAACATGCAAGACGCCGTGCACCAATTGCAAGCCTCACAGCATAACATAACGCTGCAAATGTCCTCCCTGGAAGACCGAGCCAGGCGAAATCATGTAAAAATAAGGGGAATCCCTGCAGATATCCAGGCAGTCGAACTGCCGCACTACATCCGCAGATTCCTAACCACCATCTTACCGCCGGCAGTTAACCGAAAATTCGGGCTGGACGGAGTATACAGACTCCCGGCCTCCTCCAAGACACCAAACATGCCCGCCAGAGATGTCATATTGCGATGCGCCTCCACCCACGATAAAACCCAACTCCTGGCGGCAACTAGAGGTAAAACCCCCCTAACCTTTGAAACAACCCAGTTGTCGTTCTACCAAGATCTCACCCGGGCCACGTTGCAATGGCGCAGGACACTGTCACACCTCACAAGCCACCTACGCACCCTCGGAGTGTCATACAGATGGGGGCCACGAAGATCCCTGCTAATCCCCCACAATGATCTCATCCACACGGTAACATCGAGCGAAGAGGCACCAGCACTCCTGAAGAAACTTGGCCTACCAGACCTACCTGCCAACTTACCACCAGAGTCACAGCATGGGCTGGGAGACCCAGCCACCAGCATGCCGTTCATCCCACGAGAAAGGACACCGATGAGTGACAGCTTGACAGCAGCCGGAGCGACCACAAGGACCTATACTACCGGGCCGACATTGCCGAGAACAGTGTACTTTTAAATCCTACCACACACTGCTCTAACCGTCAACACGGTCTATGGACTATGGGACTAAATGTTCTGGGTTTCTTCCCTGTTTTTTTTTTTCTCTCTTTTTTTCTTTTTTCTTTTGTTTTTTGTTTTTTTGTTTAAATTCTAGGTTTCAATTTTATGTCTGTAACTCCAGTCCTGACAGGTACAGGGTGTGACAGGGCTTTGGGCCTACGAAACGTACCGATACATTAACGCTACCCACCCCCCCCCCCGCCACCCCCTTGGTTAGGGGTAATACACCATCAGAGACCGCTTCTCACAAAATAGGTCTCCCTACCTGCTTACGATATCACACCATGCACACAAAATATCGCAACCTCCAACCCTACTTGTACCCACGTTAATAATACGAGACTATATCCAGACACGTAGGGCATCTAGCACTAAAACTCGAAAGTAACCACCTACAAACGACACACCATGCCCACTTATCTTGTTACCCTACACCGTGGACAGACTCACAACCCCAAGGCGACTTGATATGCGACCCAACTGTGGACCCTAACAATCGGACGATACCCCACATAACAGACACTAGCATTCGGGCAGACTAGCCCGCTTATGTTTCATTGCCTGGGAATGGTACACTAGATACGGAATGTTCATGTGCAAACTGCACAACTTATAATACCTGTTGTAAGCTTTTCAGATCCTCAAAATGTCTAACCTACTGTTTACAGCTACCAGCTCTATTGCATTGAATATGTCAGACATCTTCAACCAGCCTGTTTTTCTTTAAATACAAAAATGTGCTGTTAATGACCGCCATGCAAATGTTAATTCCTTGTTATTCAAATGGCCTGTATCAGCTGTCGTGGCGATACACGCAAGCATGTAATCTTAAGCACTACAAAAATAAAGAATTTAAAAAAAAAAAAATTATTATAAATGAAAATGTGAAAAGGTTTTTAACTTTTCTTCAATTTTTATATTTTACTTACTGTTGTGTTAGGTTATGCATATAGGATATAATAAAGGAAAACCCATTCTGTCCATTAAAAATCAATATATGAAATTACGGTGGAATAACACAGAGCACAAATTTAAGAAGTTAAATAAAACAGCATTAAACAAATTAAAGTGATAAACAATATTTGTCAAACTCATATACTAGTAATTTAAGGTGCAACTATACATTCCTGAAAAATAAAGTGTCAGGAATGTCATGTAATCGTGTAATGCAGACCCCTTTTTTCAAGTGTATCTAGAAAAACTATATATATATATACATCTACAAAAAAAGAAAATGATCTGCAATCACGGACTTCCAAAGAGTAACAACTCCACAAAGTATTCAAATGAAGTTGTTATGATTCTCAGGGCTTCATTAGAAATATTAGACCCCCTAATACTCCCAACAATGGGAGGTATGAATTCGGAATGGGTGTGTAATCCGCCAATTACGAGTCTTGTGGTTACTGACAACGTCCACAATGGGCAAGCCGTCAATAATGCTAGGCTGACAGCCTCCTGTCTGGTCCCCAACACACAGGAGCATGCAGAGAAGGTTGCTGAAACACTCACTACATGGTACTTGTGCCCATCACACAGCACAAGAGCACCAAAGGAGTTCCCATGCTGGACACTGGGGAACTAAATCTGGATGGCAGGAAAGGACTCAAAAATAGGTACTGCCTCACCACCAGTGGGACAGTTGGAGAGTAGTGATGTCCCGAACAGTTCGCCGGGAACCGTTCGCTGGAAAACATAGCGCGCTGTTCGGTCCGCCCCCTATTCGTCATCATTGAGTAAACTTTGACCCTGTACCTCACAGTCAGCATTCACATTCCAGCCAATCAGCAGCAGACCCTCCCTCCCAGACCCTCCCACCTCCATGACGAATAGGGGGCGGACCGAACATCACGCTATGTTCGCCGGCGAACGGTTCCTGGCAAACTGTTTGGGACATCACTATTGGAGAGCCTTCGGTATTTAAATCCTGTATTGAACCTCTGAAAGACAAGGCTAAAAGTGCATTAAAACAAGCAGAACCCCTCTTCCCAAATATACATCGGGTATTAATTGACTTTTAGAAGGTGTTTAAGGGATTCCTCTTTTCCCTCTGTTTTAAGTTGCAATGACAACCCCTTCCTTAATTGGTATTCACATTGTTCCTTCCTAAGAGGCATTTTTCGTACTTACCTGCTAGCTTAGCACTTTCCTAGTTTGTTTTTGTGAGGTTTGAGCTGTAGACTTACTGAAATCATTTTAAAAATAGGACCTCTTCACTAGATCAGGTATTTCAGTGTATTCCTCTCTATTTTTGTTCTTGTATACTTTGTCTATCTTGTGCAAACAAAAACATTAAATACATTTTAAAAAAGAAAGCCCCCAAAAATTGGGATTTGGCTCTTTTAAAATTTACACCTATCATCACAACTTTGGGTACAACCCCCAAAACTCCTATATGAAACTAAAAAATACAATGGTGGGTGGTAATATAATGTATATCTCTAACACCTTACTATTACCCAGGTGAGAAACACAATGCAACATACCAGCATGAGGTTCGATATGAACATAAAGCATTCAATTCTTTAGTAGCTTAAAGGGACACTGTAGGCACCCAGACCCCTTCAGCTTACTGAAGTCATCTGGGTACAGTGTCCCTATTGCCCTTAGTGTTGCGATGTTAAACATTGCAGTTCCAGAGACACTGCAGCACTAAGACAACCTCTAGTGGCTGTCTACCAGACAGACACTGAACGGCTTCCTGGTTTGAAATAGATCTGTGGTCCTGTATCTGACGCTGGACGTCCTCGTGCTCTGTATGAAGACCTCCAGGGTCATATTTTTTCCTCACTGGAAAGCATTGATGCAATGCTTTCCTATGGGGAGGAATAATTAATGTGCGTACGGCTTTTGCCGCTTCAACCCAGCGCCGAGGGACATCGACGCTTGGTTCAAGTAAGTAAATATAGAGTGGGGGACGCAAGGCAGGGGGAGCGATACTGCCAGGAATACAGCTTTGTATTCCTGGCACTATAGTATCCCATTAAAAAAGAGATACAATTCCATACATAATACATTATACACAGTACATACAAATACATACAAATATAATACATTAAAAAAAAAACTCCACAGCATTGTATTAGTGAGAAAAACATGAACATTATAATATAAACCAGACACATGGCGTCTATATAATTCTATATGACAACTAAAGTTTTCCTTGGGCACAGAAACAGGATACCTCTCGTTATGCAAAAACTATTACTTGTGAACTCATATTGTTAAATCATTAAATTTAGTATTGTCTACATTAATAATATCCTACAAAGTATCACACCAATATATAAAAAAAACATTAGATATAAATTTCCTTTATTACAAAATGTATATAAACATTCATATAAGAGATATAGTACATTTCCTTTATTTTTGGGGGGGGAGTGCAAGTCTTGGATTTGGGGTTTAATAGTTCCGGCAACCCGATGCCAGCTGCCGTGATCAGTGTGTAATATCACTGTTGCAAGTTGTGTTTGCCGCCTGGTGTCCTTGTTGCCATGGCACCACACAGCTTGCACACCCTAAAGGCCCGACCCTGTGTGCCCTTAAAAAAGCTGCAGTTATATCGGTCAAGATCTCAATTGTGCAGTCTGTCTTCATTACCAAAGTTCCAAAGTTTATGGGCAGTACACGTCGGGGTGGGTATATGTTCTAACATCCTTTACAATCTTTCTATCGTCCACACAGCACCCAATGCCCTAGAACTGCAAAGTTGAGGCATGGACTAGAACAGAAAACACAGGTTACAGCAGCATGGCAGTATTTAGAATTATAATGGGTTAAAATTACCTGGCATTCAGAACTTGGATTTCGCATAAAAAAAAAAAAACAATAATTTGAGAACACTGTTCTAGAGCACACAAAAGTGATGATACTAGTAAACATGCAAGAAGTGGCATGAGTTTGGTTTTTTTGGAAGTTCCCTCTGCACGAGAGATACAGCAACTCCGGATGATCGTTTCAGCTTAGGTATTTGGACCGCCCTTACAGGCAGGATCAGTCTGATATGCAAATATTATAGGTTCTCTCTGTAGTGGCAATAGTGAGCAAAACCATTTTTGAGACCTGAACAGGGCCTGACCAGGACAAGCTATTGAGGTTTTTCTGAGTTTTTACCAATTCTTAGAGTTGTCATGTTCTCTGTTTAAATAGTAGATCCTTACATATGGCACGGTATACAGAAGAGCAGCACTGGAACAAAATGTTTATATTTTTTCTATTTACTTTATTTTCTTTTGGTTTTATTATATTTACTTTCCTTGTAACCTTTTGGGGTTTTCCTGGGGCTCCAACGTTGAGGCTTCTTGACACTGAATATAAAATTGAAGAATTTAGGCTGAAATAGCAATGTCGTGATAATAGCGAAGTTGGAGAATTTTACAATAAAGCAGTTTTGCCTAAATTTTACTATTCTTTTTTTTAATTTACTGCAATTCGGGGTCCATTAACCCCTTAAGGATCAAACTTCTGGAATAAAAGGGAATCATGACATGTCACACATATCATGTGTCCTTAAGGGGTTAAACAAACCCTGTTATGGTGTTCACATACAATGCAGCAAGCTAAAGCCTTAATATTTGATTTATCTGACGTATTAGAGTCGCAGATACAAATCATAGTCGCCTTTTTTGAGAATCCTATCCCATAAAATTCGATAATGTTTTCTTTCATCTGCGATCTTTATACTTATTTATTTGTAATTAGAATAGTGGTACTTCTCATTTCGAGAAACCATTATCTGGTATTCCAAAGAGTATTAGACTTCATATTTGATATATTTTGAAAAGTGGATCGCTCGTTTCATACACACATAAGACAGCGTGATATTTTCCCTATTTTTGGACATGAAACAAAATGCTAACTGACTGCATAATACCAATGAGAAGGGGTCACTTGAGCATCTGTCTTATTTTACTGTGTAAAGCATCGAATGGAATCCTCTAATCTTTCCTAACACATATTTACTGCTGAATTGAGAATTGGCATCCTACCATAAATCCTCACTGGTTCAGTTTAACTGTTTTGATTCTGTTAGATTATTTTTTTTTATTTTTTTTTTTAATATGATAACTGATTGCATTCATTATTTTATTTTTCTGCAAATAGTTTCGTTTATTTATGGAAATATTTTTTTTTTTTTTTTTAAAGATGAGTCAAAAAAAATCTAAATATTTTTTCTGCACTAAATAAAATTTAAATATGGCTAAAACAAATTGTGTATAAAATACATGCTGGGAATAGCAAATTGTGGCACTAAGTTCAGTTTTACTGAACTGAAATATTGGCGCTTCACATTCCATGTAGCTCTGAAAGAAAAGCAGTATTTATTTTAGATTTGCAAACCATAGAATTATAATAATATGATATTTGCTTATTTACGCACAGCACAATGAATTATGGTGATACACACGTGTTTTGTTTTTTTTAATTTTTTTTTGTTATTCCAAGTTTTATTGATGTATTATAGAAAATTTACAATAACGGAGAATGCGATCAGGACAACCACTCAGTAGCGATGTTACAGAATCCAAAAGAGTCTAGTTGCAGGATAAAGAGGTAAAGATTTATATAAGTATATATATTCACATATATATTTGTGATACATAGTGCACATGTTATTAAAATTTTTATTTATTTTTTTATTTATTTTATTTATTTATTTTTTATTTCTTATTTATTGTAAAAGCTTCACATTACAAGACTGTACAATACATGTATACATGCAAGAGTATATAATTAGATTAAAATGAAACACATAACTATCTATTCAAGCATAAAGAACATTACACACACAAAAAAAAAATACGACAGAATAAGACAGAGCAGATTTCTGACAGCCAAGCCAGGGATTTAATAAAAATTGAAAGAAAGTAAAAAAAAAAATTATATTAAGAATCATAACCCTGCAGCCCATTTTTCTCAAAGCTGGTATTGTCCTCATGTTGAAACAAGATACCCATTTCCATATTATATTGAAATTTAAGCTAGCTTAACACCTGAGCCCAAATCAGAACTTCCTGCTGTAATCAATATTTTGACATTACTACTTTTGTGGCCATCATAAACTCAATTATTAGAGATATATTTTTGAGTTGTAAATTTCCTTATATTAAAATGAAAAAAGGCAACCATAAAGTTACCTTCTAAGTCTTTTCCCACCAATACTGAAAGTTCTTCTTAGGCCTTATTCGATACATATCTGATAAGCTCGAAATCCCACCAGATATGTTTTGAACTTCCCACTTCACGGTTAGACTTCCAACATAGTTTTGAATTAACATGGTTAATTTTATTCAAAATTATTGGAACCATACATCACTGGTGGATCATTTTACAATGGAGCTCAACAATATTAAGGCCGTGCAAGGATTTTTTTTAACCTCTTGAATTTATTAATACCATTGGTCTAGCTGTATGGGGGTATCAATTTCATGATCTCAACTTTTCCAAGCTTTAGGTTTAATCTGTGAATTTTTGTGTCTCAGAATTTCATAGCAATTAGATATTGATTGACGTTTGAGATCATTTTTAAATAAATCATAATTTTTTTTTATTTAATACATCTTGTTCATCATTGAGCAAATGATGGGCTAAATAGTTCTTCATTCTCAGAATATTTCCTTTGAAGAGAGGCCAAAACTTTTATTTCCCTGCAGTAGATCCACATTTTGAATATACCTAGTGTGGTCCAATTCGCAAAATGTAGGTCTGTTATTATATTCTATATAGACTATAGAATGTACGCTCGTTTGAGCAGGGTCCTCTTCAACCTATTGTTCCTGTAAGTTTTTTTGTAATTGTCCTATTTATAGTTAAATCCCCCCTCTCATAATATTGTAAAGCGCTACGGAATCTGTTAGCGCTATATAAATGGCAATAATAATAATAATTATAATATTCGATTGTGTTAATAGAACTATATTATGCTTTTATTAAGCATATTTTTCTTTCCTGTACTTTAACCATTTAGAAAAAAATGGATGTGGAGTTTCTATTGTTGATAAAAAAAAAAACTAGCGCCTGCTCTCCATAGTACAGAGGAAAGATCCTTTGTTTTATACAAAAAGGACTACATTCTATACCAATGATACTCTCTTGGTGTTGGGTCCTGCAACAGGAAACATGTATAAGTCTACGCAGAGATCGAGGCTCTTTCTTTCACATGTAGTGGACCAGTTCTAAGACTTCTAAGCAATTAAAATAACTATTCTAAATACATCCATTGCATTGCTCCATACAAAAGTTGACCCAAATCCCCCTCATTGATCTTCTGAATGGCAAACCTAAGGAAGCCCTATTTTCTAAGGTCAGTCTACCATTAATATTAATATATAGAATCTGCAAGGCAACCTGAAAATATTGCCAATCAGTAAGCTTTCTACGAACATTCTAGGCATTCTTACTGAAGATCTAAGCCTAACAACCTTACTACGTGACATGGAGGAGAACTTTCTAAAGATTTGGAGTCCACAGATGTTGTTATAGCCGTCTGACCTTTCAGAACACAAAGCCAAAACCTTTACATACACCAGTTAACGCTGACATTACATTGACAAAGTGAGGAGTCAGTTTCTCACATATAATATCTGGACCCCATTCACTCTTTTTACTTTCCCTTCTTAGTGGATGCATGGAATAGCCTTCCAGCTGAAGTGGTAGAGGTTAACACAGTAAAGGAGTTTAAGCTTGCGTGGGATAGGCATAAGGCTATCCTAACTATAAGATAATGCCAGGGACTAATGAAAGTATTTAGAAAATTGGGCAGACTAGATGGGCCGAGTGGTTCTTATCTGCCGTCACATTCTATGTTTCCCACGTTTTCATCTATTCCAGTTTTCATTCTCTTTATATAAATTATAATAAATATTGTGTACTATCGGTCAGTTACTACTTGATTCACTCATATAATTGTCTTACTTTATACTTGCCAGAATTGACTTTCCTTTTCTCCCTTTTTTATTTGTTTAAATTTTCTGTTCATTAATTGTGTATTTTACATTTTTTTTTTTTAAATAATGCATTAAAAAAGAAAGGCATTTAATAAAATTAAATCAATAGCAAGAGGCTAAACATTACCCTAGTGAGCTAATTAGATACCCACCACTAGAGTTTAACTTTTGAGCCATGAATCCAGAACTCCAGCACCTACGTATAATCATCTGCGGTTACTCTTTTTGTCATTTGTATTGTGTTTATGACATTGTTCTAAATGTTGTCTTAGTCACATGTGGAGTGAGATATAAATAAAAATTAAAAAAGAAGAAATTACCACTACTAATAAATATAACATATGTGTACGAAAACACATTTTTAAAGAAGCATACGATTGAAAATGTCTGCATGTTTTCTTTGGGGGTATATAAAACCGGCTTGCAAAAGCTGCAGATCTGCTGTCTGCAGCATTTGCAAGCCCTCCCCTTTTTTTCCAGGCATAGATTTTCAGTCATTGAAAAACCTGGAGCAGCAACTATACGTACATGCGCATGTCCATATCTATATTTTCTTCATAAAATGTGAATATGTAAAAAAAAATGCTAAAACTTTTAGTTCTTTATTTATTTTTAAGTGAAAGAAAACCAAATAACATTATAATAGGTTTAATATACATCATATCTACAAATTCCCTTGGAAAATCTGGCACATGGTTATGTTTTTTTGTTGTTATTGCGATTATTCAAATATGAAACCTGGAATAGATTGTTCTACTTAGGCAGCAAACAATATGCTCAGCACAGAAACGTAGACACTTCAAAGCCCGTAGCATGTGATAAATGAACAAAACACATTAAGTGTATCTGTCACAAGAAAATTGAAATAAATACATACATACATACATGGTGCTCCTTGGAATGTAATCTTGTTTGACTAGGACCTTTAACACCTTCTATTACCATACTTCCATCTTGTCTTATTGCACCTACTTGTTTGTTATTCCAACTAATGTACAGTGCTGCGGAATATATTGGAATTTTATAAATAATATAATCAATATAGTTCAACCAATATATTATGTTGTTTACTTTAGCACAGATCATAAGTAACCACAGGGTGAACTTAGCCAAGGGCCCTGGGTTTAGACAGGGTCCATGAACCATGAACTTGCTTGGCCTCTTTCACCATCCCTATATAAAGAATGTGGTGGGGGCTCACACTCAGGGCCGGCCTTAGGTCTTTAGGCACCCTGTGTGAAAAATCTTCACAGCGCCCCTCCTCCCCTCCCCCCGTCATCAATGTATGATGTCTGTGTATGTGATAGATGTGATGACTGTGTGTGATATTTGTAATGGGTGTATTAACAGTGTGTGATATGCGTGTATTGGTTGTATGTGATATTTGTGCTGGGTTTATTGGCTGTGATGGTGTGATGGTTATTTAATTCAGATAAAAACATGCATTTAGGCCTGTGTGTGAATGCAGGTGTATATTTTTGCAGAGTTATGTGCACACATTCCCACAGTCAGATGCACATAGTTATACATATACACTGTCAAATCCACCACATGCACATAGTCGCAGGCAGATAGTCACATACACAGGATCAGACAGAAACACACAGGTAAAGGCAGTAACACACATACACAGTTACAGGTAAACACACTCACACACAATTACAGGCAGACAGCCACACATACAGTTTTACACACACACACACACACACACACACACAGCCACGCATACAGTCTTACACACACATACTTACATGCAGACCGTCACACACGCACAGCCACACACACACACAGGCAGACAGCCACACACACAGGCAGCCACATACATACACACAGGCAGACAGCCACACACACAAAGGCAGAAATCCACAAAAACGCACAGGCAGAAACCCACACACACACTGGCAGAAACCCCCACACACACGCAGACAGCCACAAACATACACGTAGGCAGACAGCCACACACACACACACACACACACACAGAGGCAGGTGGCCATCCACACACACACAGGAAGACATCCACACACAGAAAGGCAGGCAGTCACACACACACAGGCAGACAGCCACACAAACACACACAGGCAGACAGTCACTCGCACACACACAGGCAGACAGTCACACGCACATAGACACACACACAAACACAGGCAGACAGTCATACACACAGACACACACACACAGGCAGACAGTCATACACACACACAGACAGACACAAAGGCAGACAGTCATACACACAGACACACACACACAGGCAGACAGTCATACACACACACAGACACACACACACAGACAGTCAGTCATACACACACAGACACACACACAGGCTGACAGTCATACACACACACAGACACACACATAGGCAGTCACACACACACAGGCAGACAGTCACACACACACACAGACACACACACAGGCAGACAGTCATACACACAGACACACACACAGACAGTCACACACACACAGGCAGACAGTCACACACACACTCAGACACACACACAGGCAGACAGTCATACACACAGACACACAGGCAGTCACACACACACAGGCAGACAGTCACACACACACACACAGGCAGATAGTCAGACACACACAGTCATACACACACACACACAAAGGCAGACAGTCTCACACACACAGACACACAGGCAGTCACACACACACAGGCAGACAGTCACAGACACACACACAGGCAGATAGTCATACACACACAGACAGTCATACACACACACACACACACACACACAGACAGTCACACACACAAAGGCAGACAGTCACACACACACAGACACAGAGGCAGACAGTCACAGAGATACAGCCAGTCACACTCACACTGACAATCACAGTTACCTGTGGCGTTCATTGTGGAGGCAGTGCAGCTCCTGGAGACTGTTTGGTGGGGTAAGCAGGGATTCCTTCCTGCTTCCCCTGCAGCAGTTATCTGGCACTTAGCTCCGCCCCCGCCGCAGGGAAGCTCCGCCCTGCCACACAGGAAGCTCCGCCCCCACCACGAATATTTTGTATTTATTTTTTTAAATCCCGGCTGGCTGTGCGGCCGCATGGCGCCCTGTGCGGCTGCACAGCTTGCACACCCCTAAGGCCGGCCCTGCCCACACTGATAACCTGCCGATGGCAATGTGAAATCTTAATCCTTCACTGCTTTGGTAGAAAATGTATAGTTTACATGGTGGTAAATTTTCTGACCTTTTTTGAGCTGTGTTTATTAGCAGCCAGAAAAGCTGACATATCTGAAACCAAAAAATAGTTATACTCAAAAGTCAGTAAAAAGATTTGTGATATTTACCAAAATGGCGCTTGAAATGAATTCTGAGCATAACCCAGCAAAGACAGCGTGTCCATTTTCCTGGTGAGGTGCCGAACCTGCACTACACCTCGAAAACCTGAAGTATTAAAGGGAGGGTGCAGTGCCCCTGTCACTTTAATCCTGCAATGTAAAGCATTGCAGTTTCAGAGATTCTAATGTGAGACTAGGTTTAGATTGCTGTTGTATCTAGGTAGCTGACTAGCTACTTACAGAGGCACTTGAAACAAGGCCAGAAGTGATCATGTGTATTTTACCCTTGCCTAGGATGGGTTATAGATTCTAGTGTGTGTCTAGCTAGCTACTTACAGAGGCACTTGAAACAAATTTGAGTGTCATTGATCCTAGTGTGCACCTTGGTTACAAGTACACAGTTGTTAAAAGGTTGTGTGTTCATGTGCTAAGACCAATATCAAATTGAGAGAGGATAGGGGTGCTGTTTAACTCTCCACCCCACCATCAGAAGTATTGCCATGCAGTGGTGTATTTTGGATTTGTGCTGCCCTAGACACGACTAAATTCGGGCACCCCCAAAATCAAAATTTGCCGCCCAATTCGTGTCAAGGCCATTTTTTTGACTGACAGACACGTGCCCTCATTGATACATGCACTGATATACACTCACTGACAGATACACAGTCATTGGCACACACACACAGTCATTGGCACACGCTATTTAACCAACACACACTTTCACTGACAGACTCACACTGACACACCCAATCACTGACAGGCACATACTCTCAGATACACATAAAATGACATACACACACTGACACACACTCACAGGCATACCCATTCTCACTCACAGACACACACTGACAGCTACACTCACTCACAGTAAGTTGGACAGCCAAAGAACACGAGGCAAACAAGGCATTTGTCTGGGAGCTTGGGGTGGCATTTTTTGGCGCCCCCCCCTGAAAGTGCCACCCTAGGCAAATGCCTTGTTTGCCTTGTGGTAAATACATCCCTGTTGCCATGGCCTCTGAGAGTTTGAACACCTCCACCAAGAGGACTGGTGACACCTCTACCTCCACTGCCGTCACCACTATTAACTATTCGTAGTATTCCGTAAGAGTAGTAGCATGTCTGTTACATTCGATTCAACACCCAGGAGACAATTGCTTTACTCCCATCCTTTTAATGCTGCAACAACTTGTGCTGCCACTTCCACTGGTAACACAGCTCCTTCTACCATAACTAGTGCAAGTGTTATAACTTCTTGGCACACCCCCAAGAAGCGATTAAAAAAGGGCAAGGCAGAGTCTATTTTGTGGGAGTCATTAGAGCCATTCTTTAGTCAGGAGTACCAAATTAGTGTCCCTGATATCTGGTGTTGGTGGTGGTTATGAATCCAGTGATGAGAATTCTATTTGTCGCACCCCTGAAGAAATAGGACTTTTACCTCTGGTCCAGGAGCTACTTGACTATTAGAATGATAAGCCATGGAAATTAGAAGCGGATGTTGAATTAAAAAATAAATTGTAAACATTTTTAAGAGTTCCTGTTGCCTAGCTGCTTTAGATGCCACTTCCATCTACTTTAATTCACTGATTAAAAATAGTTTTATTGATTTGTGTTTTATATCTAGTAAGAGGCAGATTGGCTGCTGAGTCTTGCCGTGCCTCCTCACATGCAATTGGTATAAGCTGATAGGGCACTGTGTATTTTATTTTTACGTGGGTGAGGGTTACTTTGTTTTTTTGATTGTTTTTGTTAAGGCCAGTGGCGGAACTACAGCGGTCGCAGGGGTTGCAGCTGCGACCAGGCTCGGCACTGCAAGAGCCACACGTTCAGGGTCCTATCAGGTGGCCCATGCTGTTAGGGCCACTCAATGGCAACAAATATCCAGGGGGCCTAGTCAGTGCTGCAGCACTTTAACAGCGCGACTGGTCCCCTTTTGATGAGGTCAGAGGCTGGAAGGAAGTGACTGCCATGCGGGAGGAAGAGGAGAGGAGGGAATCAGTGTGGGAACTCTGACTCCCATCAGGCTGATTCTCTGGACCCCAAGGAAAGTCACCCTCCTGCATCTAAAAGGTAGGAAACAGGAGGGAAGACTAAAACATTTTGTATGTTTGTCTGTTTGTTTGTTTGTGTCTGTATGTCTGTCTGTGTGTGTGTGTGTTTGTGTGTGTGTGTATGTATGTATGTGTCTATACTGTATGACTGTATGTGTGTGTGTGTGTGTCTGTGTGTCTGTATGTATATGTCTCTGTGTATGTGTTTGTATGTCTGTCTGTCTGTATCTATGTTTGTCTGTATGTATGTATGTGTGTGTGTGTGTGTCTGTATGTGAGTGTTTGTGTCCATGTGGGGGAGGGTAGAAGTATGGGGAATAGCAGGGGGTAGACGTATGGGAGGGTGGTGGAGGGAAAACGTATGGAGGGGCCCTAGGGCAATTTTCGCACCGGGGCGCTGTGGTTTCTAGTTACGCCTCTGGTTATGGCACAAGACATTCAACAAAGAATTGGAAGGTAGGTTAAAGAGTTCCACCTTTTTATGAATATAGATCATACACAAGAAATAAGTATTTAGTATATAGTATAAAATGTGTATGTAAACTATAACAGTCTGTCGCATTGGTACCTTTAAAGAAGGTCGCAAGAAGGAGAGTTAACCTTTTTAAGCATCTAGCTAAAATGACCTGGCAAGAGTGTAAATAACATGATAATGTTTATTCTTAAGTGGGAGTAAAGTGAAAATTACTCTTGGATTAAGACTTCCTTAACCACTGTATTTATTATTTTGTGGTCATCAAAGGTGGTAAGGTATAAGCCTAAAATATAGCCTTAGATTCTAAAAAAAAAAAAAAAAAAAAACATATCAAAAATAACTTAAAACAAACATTATCAGTGATGGCATAACAATCGTACTGCCACATAGCTGAAATAAAATCGGTATCAGTGGGCACGGTGATTTTTACCCACACTGGAGGACAGTCCCTGACATTATCGGGTGGGTCTGTTGGAAAGATCTGTTCTTGTCGGTTTGGAAGGAATGAGTGGGTATTCCACTTCCCACTTGATTTCTTGGTCAGTTCAGAAATATTCGAAACCATCTGTATATCTACCATTAAAACTATCAAATTTGTTTGAACGGTAGCATTTGTTTTTATCAAGCATTTATCAACCCTGAAATGAGCTTACTGAATTCAACAGCAAAAATATGTTGATAAATGGGTTTTCATGCATAAAATCATGACAACCCAACTGAACAGCAGGGCATGAACCAAACGATGAAATCATGTATACGAAACAGTGAGGGTATGTCTACTAAACAGTGAGTAGCCAGCCGTACAGATCCCCCTCTCCCCCCCCATAGCCGCCTTCCCTGCTCAGTATTTAAAACGTATATTGTGCAGACCAAGACGGGGCAATGTAGGTTAATAGTAACATTTTATCTTTCAGAATTTCATAGCTATAATGAATTCATCATTACCAATTAAGTGCAAAACAATATAAAAACTATACCTACACACACATGCAACTGTGAGAATTATTAGTATTTATATAGCGTATCGCATAGCACCTTACATTATTTACTGGTAAGGTGGTCTAACTGAAATTTGAGCCTGTGTGTTTCCCAGTTCTAAGGCAGCAATATTACTATGGCTCTAAACAATATTCACAAAAACATTTTAAAAATACCATTCTTCCTCAATGTGCCAGTTGAGCTAGTTTCCAAAATGTTTCTGTGTCCGAACCATCTCACACACGTTCGATAATTTTCAAATTCCATTTTGACCAGCCAACCCATTTGAATAGTTTGGTTGGTCAAAATTCAGATGATATTAAATGAAGTCGAAATTGAAAAAAAAAATTGAATTCAAAACTTTCCAAAAATTTATCTCAATGTGGTTCAAAAGAACACATTTGTTTTTCCCTGCACAAGTCTAATTGTTGCACAGATCAATAGACCTTTCCCCTTAGCCGGTAGATGCTCTTACAACACACAAAAACAAACTAGCCAGCAAAGTGGCCATGTCAGAGACCAATGTGGAAGCACCCAGGGCACTGGTGATTGGCATGGCACAATGTGCCCTTATCAAATGCTGTAGGCATCTCTACAATAGAGTGTTGTTGTTGAGTGTAGTATGATGATACAACACTCAGGCCTACGAATGTTTAGAGTACTTTCAGTCTACCCTGCTGTTTAGTCTTTCCTGCTGACCACCTCACCAGTAAGTGTCCTTGGGTAAGACACCTAATGACAGATAGATAGATAGATAGATAGATAGATAGATAGATAGATAGATAGATAGATTCAACTGCCTCAAATCCTTATAGATTGGAAGTTCATTAGAGCAGGGCATTCTTCACGCTCAAAATCCCTTTTATATAAACGTAAAGCACTGCAGAATATGTTGGTGATATATAAATGTTAATAATAACAATGTCAATGGTAAAACAAATCCCAAAATGTGATGTCCTATGTGCACTGTTACTAAGTGATAACAGGGCAGACCCCAACTCCTGATGTGCAGGAAGTAATTCTTATTTATGTATATATCTTTAAATGTGTTCACTTACCTTTCATATCGCGAGCCCACTCTATATATTATCATATTTAAATATATTTGAATAGGTTTTCAGAGCATAAACTCACAAAATATTTGTTAAATATTAAATATCACAAGTGAGTCCCTTTTGAACAATCTGCACATTTTAGAAAAAAGTGCAATATAAAGGAAGAATAAAAAAATAAATAAAAGATTATTTCATACGTGCTCTATTCAATCATAAAAACCGAAAGGAATGGGACATATTTAAGCAACACATGTTTACAAGAAAAATATTAACATATTGGGATTCTAACAAGTAAATAAATTGCAAGTGATGTAATAAATTAGTTGTGTGTTTTTTTGTTTCTTTCCAACACAAATCTGACTGCATTGAACACAATTAAAGAAAAACTAGACACGGAGCACTCACAGCATGGATGGAGGGTGAGAACGGCAGATCCTCCCAAGCTGGAAGGAGGAAAAATACTCAGGCTGGTACAGGTATGAGAACCTATTTAGCGGAGTCAGCGAGGAAGTCAAGCAGTTGGTGTAATGATATCAAGTCTCCACTGGAATGGACCTCTAAATACACCTTCTTTGCAACGTGTAGTCTGGGAATATGAAGCACTGGGACAAGTTGTTATACTCTCGTACTCCGTATCAGAATGTCCTAAACAGTAAGAGGGAAGAATGAGTTTACCAGCAGAACGGCAAGGTTTTCAACTGTAGGATTAAGAGAAGAGGGCATGGTACCCAGACCACGTCATTAAGATGAAGTGATCCGAGTGTCTATAGCATCCTTTAAGAGTTTTCAAACAACAGGGGACCAGTAATCTAACAGAAAAAGAAACTAGTCTTAAAAATAAATATATTTTGTTGGAGTATTCCATTCAGGGCCAACGCAACCATAAGAGCAACAAACAGCTTCCTGTCAGACTAGGAGGAGGAGACAGAAGATCCTCTACCTTGGTCCAGTACACGGTGAGGTAAAAAGGGGGGCGGAGCCTGACCGGGGAGCCGACTAGACGCACAATCTATGAGCTCCCGAGCCCGGTCCTGATTTACAGCGGAAAACGGGGGGACAATCCCAGACCCTGAACCCCAACTTACCTTACTCGACGACGCCAAAGACGGGGAGCAGAATGATACCCCACACACCCGGAAAGAACGCTGGATCGGTAGATCGGAGGCTTGGGGCCTACACGACGCGGTGCAGGGGAGAGGCGGCCGCTCTCCCTACTCATCAAAGCGTGCGGCACCTGAAGTATCGGGCCTCTCCTCCCCCCCCAGGACCGGTGGGGGTTAACCCGGTCCAATCACCCGCAATCTATGGACCCACACAGAAAACTGGCGACCTGAAAACCCGCTTGCAGGAGGCTCTAGACGGAGACGAAGCCAAGATGGCCGTCTATCGTAGGCCCACGAGGCGGAGCACACGTGCCCGACAAGCAACGGACCCTTTACTGGCACTCGATCGGCTCTGCGCGAGCCTCCGGGCAATGCTGCACGATCGCGGAATGGCTCACAGATTGGCTGCCAAGCTGGTGGCCACATGGCTCCGTCCGAAAACCCGACGCCTCCACTACAGGTACCCTCCGCAGGCGCCCAGAAAGGCCGCCACGATCCGCAGCGGCAAGCGACCCCACGGACCTGAACAGACGACTGGCTGTATGGACAAACGCACGGACCCACATATGCATGAGAGAAGCCACGCCAAATACGTCCCCCACACTAGTCACTCACCTGATCCGGGAACCAGGAACCCATGCCATCCCCTTAACGAGAAAACGCAGGACAGTCCCGAGACCTCAGCAGCATATCAGGGACCGACAGCGACGCCACCAGCGACGAAACCCACCTACAGACACCCGGGGAGTGGGCACCGAAAGGGCAGGGGCACCTCAGCACCAGCACGGACACCACCACCCCACCACACGTGCAGGCCACTCCCGAAGAGGATAAAGACAGATGCAGCTACAGACCAAGCTTCAAGGTTTGGGGCCTTGCTGGGGACTATGGGACCCTCACTCATTCTCTGCCGAGATGGTGTGGGTTAAACTGGACTCGAACTGCTTAGCGTTGCAGGCGGCAGGACAACTCAGCTTGCATAACAGAGCATTTTCTTGCCGTTTTGAGAGACCCCTGCAGTCTCTAATCTCAGTTAACCCTATGCAGCTCCTGCTAAATAAATCTGTTACAGCCTAATTATCATTAGTTCAGACACATGCCGAGGAAGTTATATGTAATCTAATATGCTCATTTACTTTAGCAATGACTTAACGGCATGTTATATTTAACAGTCACTTAGTTAGCAAACTACTGTACCTTCAGCCTAATTTTTATTTTGTAACCCAAGCCTCAGTCCACAACATGGGTGTAAAGCTTGTCATTCCTACATAATGTTATTAAGTTCACCACAAGTTCTGCAAATCACATTGTAAGCATTACTGTACCTTTTTTGAGTAGTGATATGTCAGGCACTGTAAGTTCTCTACTTTTCTGCCTATTTTGATTTACATTGTTAGCCTCCTGTCTACTCATGTGAAACCAACTGTTTGACCTCTAATATTTTAACATGTTCCCAACCGGATCTTCAGATCCATAGCCTGCATTTTATTTAACTGATCGATACTTATAACATTTAACCAAATGTTCCACCGCTGTTACTTTAACCTGGGAGCTTCTTATATACACATGTAACACCAACTGTAGGACCTCTAATATGTTAGCATGTCACCTACCGGATCTTATGATCCATAGCCTGTATTCCCTAACTAAGGTTTTAACGACAAACATTTAAAAAAAAAAAATTGAGGCACCGCAATTCAGGAAATGTCATTTAATCTTGCTGTACTGACCCTGTACTGTAATTCATGTGAACGTTTCCCCCAATTTCTCTTTTGTATCCCATCTTATTTGCCTCTAATAAAAGAAAGATTGACAAAAAAAAAAAAAGAAAAACTAAAATGAAACAAAAAAGGTTTAAAAAAAAAAAGAAAGAAAGAATAAAAAAAAAAAAGAAACAGATCATGAAAGCTTTTCATCATTTTAACCAGATGGTAATTAGTGTGGAGGTGTATAGTTCTTGATGCCGACATGCATGTAGGGTTTTAAAAGTTCTTATTTTTAATCATGCTCAAGAAGAACGAAGAAGTTATAATGTCGGCTTCGCTTTCATCGTTAAAAATATAACTTTGTTGGTGAAAGAGATACACTTGTTATTCAAAGGTTTACAAAAAGGCAATATGGTATTTTGAGAATCTCAGAAATACATCAGAAAGTTACTTAAAGGGAACGCTATAGTGTTATGAATCCAAACGTATTCCTGACACAATAGATTTTTAGATCCCTGGCCTCCTCTCTGTGGAGTTTAATAGAAGATTAAACTTACCTTCTCCCCGCAGAGCTGGTCATGCTGGGGCTGGGCCCAGCTCCATGGCCAAGATCAACAATTTTGATGATCTCAGGCAATCGTTTTTCTATAAGAAAGTACTGGGAGGCTATTGCGCATGCGCGGCAAATCAGCATCTCCTCAGAGATGCATTGAATAGGTACATCTCTATGGAGAGTGTTCAGCTCCTCCATGCAATGTGTGGAGACTAAACTAAACTCAGAAATGTTGGTACGGAGATGTGAAAAATACACATTATGGGGCTATTTCCTAAAGGTAACATTTTCCTTTAGATTTGTCCCTTAGTTAATTTTAAATTATCACACAGAAGTCAACTGAAAAGCAGTAAAAGAATATATGTAAATTTATTCAGAGTACAAGAATAAAATAGATTAAAACAAATTAAATAATAACTGCTGACGATATACCGTAAATAATATTTTCCATATTCAATTCCTCCTCCTAATACTGATCCTCCTCTCTCACTCTCCCTTCAAGTCAGTGATATCCACATAAGTCCATCCCTACAAGCGCGCTGTCTTGGCGTCATACTTGACTCTGGTCTCACCTTTGAGTCTCACATCCAGTTTGTTGCCAAGTCCTGTAGGTTCCAACTCAAAAACATAGCCCGCATCCGCCCCTTTCTTACGCAAGATGCTACCAAGGAGCTTGTCCATGCTCTAGTAATTTCCCGCATGGATTACTGTAACCCTCTCCTGATTGGTCTCCCCAAAAGCCGTACTGCCCCGCTACAGTCTGTAATGAATGCTGCAGCTAGACTGATTTTCCTATCCAGTCGGTCCTCTCACACCTCGCCCCTCTGCCAGTCCTTACATTGGCTCCCTGTATCCTATAGGAGTCAATTCAAAGTGCTAACCCATACATTTAAAGCACTGAACAATTCCAGCCCCTCTTATATCTCTTCACTGATCCAGAGGTATGCCCCTCCTCGTACCCTCCGCTCTGCCCGCGACCACCTCCTGACCGCTGCTCGCACCCGTACGGCCAACTCACGCTTGCAGGACTTCTCACGGGCGGCTCCTCTCCTATGGAATAACTTGCCTACTGCCATCAGACTCTCCCCTAGTCTTCAATCATTTAAGAAGGGCCTTAAATCCCATCTCTTCAGGAAAGCGTATGGCCTCCCAGAGTAATCTCTCCCTTACATACCTGTCCCTATGGGATAGTGCTTTGCTCTCTCCTCCAGCTCTGCTTCACTCCTACTTGATATTTCCTATCCTAATGTTTCTAATACCCCACCTCCTATAGACTGTAAGCTCATTTGAGCAGGGTCCTCTTCAACCTATTGTTCCTGTAAGTTTTCTTGTAATTGTCTTATTTATTGTTACATCCCCCCCTCTCAAAATATTGTAAAGCGCTACGGAATCTGTTGGCGCTATATAAATGGCAATAATAATAATAATAATAATAATAATAATGGAGGTAAAAATTGCCAGAATTTTTTTTTCCCCCTAATATAACTTATAGGAGTGTGACATTAAGGAATCTTTTCATGTCAGTCACTATATATATATATATAAACCTTTTTAAAACTTTTCTTACTATGACTTCGTTATAATATTCTTGGCTAAACTTTTCAAATGATTTAATATGTTTGGATACACTTACAAAAAAAATCTAAATATTGAAAAATATATCATGTAAATAAACAATATATTAAAAAAAAGATCACATTGTTACCAAATTTCAATATTTTCATAATATTAAAGCATTTTAAAATGTATCCCACAGTATAAAATCAAAGCATTTTTGAGAGATTTATCAAGCCAAATTGCTAAATAAGGAGCAATCACAATGAAACCAATTAAAAGCAGATCCTCAATAATCCCATGAACCTCTTTCCCCCCAGTTTGACACATTGCTCCATGTTTCTCCCTATCTGCTGTGAAATTCTAAAAGAATCATGTTTGCAACACATATCAATATATGAAACTGCACTCCAAAATGTATTGATGACCCCAAAGCAAGCTGAGAAACATGTCGACCTAACAAGAGGTCTTTCACAAGCGGAATGTGAGAAAGACCTATTGTTGGGTTGAAACATTGTTCAGCTTGCTGTGTGGACCTCAACAGATCTTAAGTACTTTTTCGCCTATTGATGTATGCTGGAAAATTTTATTTTGGGATTTTACATTGAATGGTTGTGTAGCCAAATTTTCGATTTTGGTATGAGGTGGAGGATAATAAAGACCAGGAAGGTGCCTGAAGGGCCATTTCCTCAACCCAGAAATCATGGATAATATTGGTGGGCTAGAAGTAAACCAGTACCCTGGGCTTCTACTCAATTTTTATTTCCTTTCACCAAACACAGGGAAAAAATGGCTATACATCAGAGCCCCTAATTAATAAGGGTCTGAAGGTCTTGCTAGATTGTAAGCTCATGGGCAGGGTCTTCGGTTCTTTTTTGTAGCTGTATGTGTAAATTATTTGTCTGTGTTCACTCTACTGTACAGCGCAGCAGAACATGTTGCCAATATATAAATACAAAAATAAATAATAATAATAATAATAATGAAAATGGTAATTTGTTAGGCCCACTCTCACTTTGAAGTCCCACATGGAGAGCCATTGTTTTATTCTAATGTATTTAATATTGTTAGTGTACAGTATGTGAATGTTTTTCCTTTCAGTTCTGCAGTTGTTCGTTGTGGCACTGACATCTAGGCTTTGTTTGTTAGCCTGGGTTTTTTCCCTATGATAGTTGCTAGATTTTTTATTACAATTGTAATGTTTTAATCCAATTGCCTCTCCATTGATGTTGGCACATTTTAGTGTCCAGAAGAACCGTCGCCAACAGAAAAAGCAGTTAGCTTCATGTAATTTTCATCATGCATTTGCAAACTCATCACCTGAGCAGGTATCCAGGAGAGCAGGAGTTAAATACCACAATATAATTAAAATGACCTGACTCTAAGCAAAATAACCAAATACACTTCCATATTCTGATAGATATTTATCAAACCAAAATTAACACTGAATTTAAATATTTGGAGGCAGGCTGGGTGAGATTTGCTCACTTTCAATATGTTAAAAAAAGAATTGGGGGGCCGAGCTAGCCACTAAACGAAGCAGACGCACATGCTGGGAGCTCCTGAGAGAGATCTCAAAATTTTCAGCCTGACTTCACCAAATACGTCTTATACTTACTATGGGAAAGAGGAAAATTGTGCAGGAGTGATACAGGTTCTTGCTCTAAAGACATTGGTGCTTTGATCTGAGTTACACCACTACAGCGGCCTTTAAAGATGGCGCCTGCATGGGAAGACTCTGACAGTGAACAAGATGACTCTCTGTACTTTATTAAGTGAGGAGAACCTAGCCAGAACCCAACTCTTATCGAATGTGAACTGGTGTCCAGGTGTCGGGCTTACCTTGTGTATCAGTCAGGGGCATGTCACAGGCTGGCGTCACCTTGCAGGGTATTGGAGACACTCCTACCAACTCTCAGCTTGTCCCCAGCGATTGTACAGAAATAGGAGATTTTGACTCTCAAACTCAAATTCTAAAACAACAATTTGTAAGTAGGGGATATTGTGACAGTCTTCTGGATCAGGAGATAAAACAAGTTAGGGACATGGAAAGAGACACTCTATTGAAGTATAAACCCAAAACATCATTAGAGAAGAAAGATGACAAAATACCTATCATATGTAATTATAATCAAGATCACGGGAAATTAAAAATAATTTTTAACAAGCATTGGCACATCCTGCAACAGGATGAAGAAATTCTACCCTACCTCAATGATAGACCCAGATTAATTTTTAGAGGAGCCTGTAATCTAAAACAAAAATTGACTTTGAGTCATTTAGAATTACCTAAGCCCAAAGAGAATTTTTTAACCTCCCATAAAGCTCTACAGAAAGGTTTTCATTACTGTGGGGAATGTATGGGCTGTAGAAATCTTGAAAAGAAACCCAAAAGAATAGAAGTCTTTAAATCGAGGATTGGCTCTGTTAATTTTAAGATTAACTCTTTTATTACTTGTCACACCAAAAATGTGGTGTATTTGCTCACATGTCCCTGTGGACTCCAATATGTGGGGAAAACAGCGAGGAATTTAAAAATAAGTGAGCACATCTACAACATAAGGAGAGGTTTTTTAAAACACAGTGTTTCTTCACATTTTTTGAATGCCCATGGCGGGAATCCTGCAGGGCTGAATTTCTATGGGATTCAGACCATCAAACCCCATTGGAGGGGAGGCCAAATCGAGTCCACGTTGAGTCGTAGCGAAATGAGATGGATCTTTGATCTGGAGACATTGACTCCGGGTGGACTCAACGTGGACTTCGAGATGGCAGCCTTTATTTAGTAGATCAGCCCTTCAAGCCTCTATATATATATTTTTCCCTTTGTACCATTTTTGCCCTTTGCACCTGTTTTATTAATTTTTTGTTATTCTAAATTTTATTAAAAAAATTTTTTTTATAAAATTTGTATATATATATATATACTTTTTATCCATCTTTTAGAACCTTTTGGGCAAAACCGTCTCCCCACATGTGTTCTCCACTTATGTTGTAGAATATATTGATACAACCTCTGAATTGGATGTACATTCTGTTGATTGTATTTTAATTTGTATATTTGCACATAAAGATGTGGATTGACGATTTCTAATGGTTCTAATTTTTCCCTACTAATAAGTGGACTTCATAAAATAAGTTGCCGCCTTCAAAGATGGCGCCAAAGTATAGCAGTATCCGAGCTAAAGACTGAACACGAACTTATCCGTAATGACGTCACCGACGCAAGTCACGTCGAAGGAACCCGGAAGTGACGTCACAATACGGAAGTGAATTGAAAAATTTGCCCGGGAATGCCGGCATCACCGGACTTATTTAAAGAGTTGGAAACCGTTCGGACTGTATGCACCTTGGAAGAAGACTTAGAGTCAAAACGCGTTGTGCCCTGTATTTTTATACCACTTTTTATAATACTTTGTTATATTGTTATTTTATTTAATAAATCCCTTTATTCGTATCCACTTGGCTATTGGAGCTTTTGGTGTGATCGGGGAAAATCCGAAAAGCTGAATACACTGGATAACATAGTCTGCATGACTTTATGAGGAGCTGTTACAGTCTAAGCCTGCTATAATAGGCTTTGGAGATCGTGAGTGACCCAATACCAGACCATAGCTATTTACCATTTTGCTATACAGTATTATGCTATGTACATTATTTTTTCTTAGATCGATCCGGCAGATCTCTGACAGAATTACTTATGCACAGATATAAGTATAATACTGTGGTTTCATATATATAGCACCCCCCTCCTGTTTTGTTTTTTATCACTTATTGTCCCCAGCGATGCTCACGCCAGCCGCGATAACCCCACCTCCTTTAATAATGCAGCTGAGTGCCAACCTCATGACACTAAAAACACCACGGCCCACCAAGGTGTTAAAATTAGAATATTTTGGGGGCGTGGTTACTGACCTAATTGAACACTGTATTTAAAGCGAAACCAGGGAGAGAATCATTGCCCTGTTGTGGTTCTTGATAGACCCAAGAGCGCGTATCTTGTTTTGGTATTCTTGTATTCTGACTTTGGCTTAGTTTGACTGTTCCCTCTTCTGTGCTCCTTTGACCTCGGCTATTGCATTATCGTTGATCCAGATTTCTGGTACCCCTGACCTCGGCTTGCTATTGACTAATCTTTGTGTGTGTAGAGTTAGTCCGGCCATCCTAAGGTCCGGTATACATTACTAGTATTTGCATTCTGCGTGTAGGATCCCCGAACGTTCCTGACACCAGGAGGACAAGCCCAGAAGATATAAAGCGGACATTCAAAACTTGCTGACAGAAGTGAAGGCCTTCGTTATGGCTGACATTGAGCTGCTTCGTGAGGATATGAAGGTTATGACAGCTCAGCTGCGGGCACTGGAGGATGATGACTATATCATCAGAAGCAAGCAGGAAGACCTGAAAGCAGAGGTAGATAGACTAAAGTGGGCCACCCTCACAATGGAAAGCAAGATAGCTCTCCTGAAGGATTCTAAGTGGCAATATAATCTGCGAGTTCCCTGAGGATATCGTACGCAACAAGGTACCTCACTACTCTATGCTCTCTCTATCCAAGGCCAGAGTCATGAAACTGGACTTCTACTATTGGGTCCCTCAATCATCTAAATCACTGGCCAGGGTCTTTAGGCACTTAGTGATCTGTTTCCAGTCATTACAAAACAAACAACTTATACAGGTCATGACTAAAAATGCACCTACCCACCATTCCGAGGGCTCAGACCTCTCTTTTTTCAACGATCTATCCAGGTCCACTATGCTCTGGAGACAATCTGTGCAACCAGTAACTAAGCTGCTGATAGATAAGGGAGTGAGGTACCACTGGAGACCAGGCTAAAAATTAACAGTGATAGATACAATGAAGGGTATGCAGTTTACTCATGTCTCAGAGGAGGAACGTCTCTTCAAGGCACTGGACCCGCCTATACTGGGCACCATCCAGGCCTGCACCGAATACTTCACATGTATCCTCTGCTCCCTCGTGGGATGTCAACGCTGTCCAGCCATTCTACCCAAGTCACGACAAGAAGATGTGGCACAGCTACCCATTGGCACCTGAGTCCCGGTGGAAGCAGCGGCATGGCCCTACCGAATACTCCAATTACTACAATGTCTTTGATACTTCTGCTGAATTTTCTCTTTATGCATTTTTATTATTTTGTGTTTCATAAATGATTTATTTCTGTGATTTGAGTCAGATGACTTTTACTTACTATGTCTTAGTTTAGGTTGTATAGGGTTTGCAGATGTCTCTCGATGTACTCACTCATGTTTCCCATACTCTTCCTCATGAAGCAATTCTAGTTAAACAGTTCACACAGCAGTAGCTACAGTTCAGTTAGACAAGAAACCTTTGCCATTGTTGCATGATATGTTTACTTTACAACTGTCTATAATATGTGTATGAAGTTTACCACACTTTTACCCGTGTGTATAATTATATGTATGCTACAATAAAAAAATAATTTAAAAATAATAATAATAATTGGCTGCCCTCTGGAATCACTCAAGTCTGCTCAATGGCAATAACAGTTTATTCACTAAAATATTTTTCTTTTCTTTTTTTTTAAGTTTCCAGGGAGACCAAAATTAGATGAAAACATAGCTGACGGGTAGTTTATTTTGACCTGAAATTAGCAATCCTATTGTGAATTCCTAAGAACTCACAGCTTTGTCAAAAACTTAATTCCAGAGCTATTTGGTTCCATTTTGAATTAAATAAGATAGGCTCCAATATGAAATTAATTTGAATCAGATAGAGGTGAGTTTACCCAATGCAAATCCCTCCATCCAACATTTCATTTATCCTCGATTCAGCATTGCCCGAAATATTTTTTCACAAAATGTTAAATAAAATACATAATTAGTAACTGAAATGACTAGTTCCATTCTGCATCACTTCGATCTAATATATACACACATATTTTACATATACACACACACACACACGTACATACACATGAGTACACATCCTAATTGACTTTTGCAAATTAAACTGAATGTAGCAAATCAGGATTTTTTTTTGTTCCATCCATGGTGTAAAATAGCATGAAATGATCCATTAGGGGTGTTTTTTTTTCTCTCCTGCGAACAACTGGCTGAGATTTTGCTTCTGTTGTCATGGTTATTTATAAACTGCATGGCTAGAAACATTAAATCATGTTTTAAAAATCAATCTGTGAATGACAGTTATGGTGATTTGCAAAAAAAATAAAAAACAAACATGGAAAGTGAACTCCAATAATTAGCAGAGAAAAATAATTCTGCTAAAAAAAAAAAAAAATGATCTCTCCACCTCATGTTATCACTGGACATAATAAAAAATATATCAATGTATTGCTCATTTCACACACAAAAAAGACTTTATTTAAAATACATGAAGGATTAATCACTAAAAAATGAGCTGCTGATAACTCACAGAGGAATTAGAAATGCTAGGCCAGAAGTCCAGTTGAAAAAAAAAAAAAAATATGTATAAATAAATGTTACCAGCTTATATTTTGCCCTACATTTCTCAATTCCTTTTGTGAGCACATCTCAGTTTAATAATTAACCTCATTAGAGATTTTTTGAGTCTTTTCACCCCAAATAATGATTTCCAAATTATAATTATTACTACTGGAATTTATAAAGTGCCAACATATTTCAAGGTGCAAAAAAGACAATTCAATAAATAGATTTGTGAATAAACCTAAAAAAAAAAAACCCCAAAAAAACAAAACATACATTGTATACATTGTTTATTTCTAAAGATTACTCAAAAGCACAACAACAAAAGGTGGAAAGAGCAACAAATGGTATGCACAATACCAGATGGGTCATACCATCTTAGCAAAGGGTACATAATAAAGAACCATATGGATAATTAAATGATGAAGCAATAAGGAAGATGTTATATTTTTAGGCACGTAGTAAGAGATGACCCTCAACCCAGAAAACAGTATTATGCGATTACATAAATAATATAGGATTTCATGAGCTTCCTATGTGGTAACTTATAATATAGGTTTATTATTATTTATAATATATATACATTTTTTATTATTATTTATAGAGTGCCTACATAATTTAAAGGTTGAAATAAGTTTACGTACTGGCTTGGTTCTTTCATAAATACATTGTGACAATTCAAAATTAAGTGTGCCCCATTATATGGCTCAGCTCAAACCAGAGATGAGTGCCCTCTATGGTTTGATGAAGGCCCCAGGTATGTATTATACAGTATGGGTACCCATTTACGTGTTCTTGATGGCTACAATATATTTTTTTAAACAAGGACCATCAATGTACCTGCTGGAGAGAATGGGAAATTATAGCATGAAAGAGATTGACAACAAAACCAATTTACTTGCATCTGTGATAGTCTAGCAATCATGTATCACGTCATATTTAGGCATGTAAGAAATACAGTCCTTAAGATTGCAAACACGCTTAGAATAGCAAGTGCTCTCATGACTACTTATTCCAGTAAGCAAAATTTATCTTGTCAGTTTTATATATATATATATATACATATATACATATATATATATACATATATATATATATATATATATATATATATATATATATATATATATATATGTCTTCTTTAGCCATTGTACAGCATAGTGGAATATGTGGGTGGCATGAAAAAGAATTTAAATAAATTAAAACACAAATCAAGAATTTCTTCAAAATTACAACTCAATTATGTCAAGGATAAATTAAAATGAGTGCACTCCTACAAAAGACATGATCTTATTAAATTTGATGACCAAAAAAAAAAAAGTGAAAACTATACAGACACACACACACACACACACACAGACGCACATATAGACTGTAAGCACGTTTGAGCATGGCCCTCTTCAACCTGTCGTTCCTGTAAGTTTTTGTAATTGTCTCATTTATTGTGAAATCTCCCCCTTTCATAAAATTGTAAAGCCCTACAGAATATGCTGGTTCTATATAAATACCAGTAATAAAATTATAGGTAGGCCTACAAACACGGATGTATTGGTATTCAAAAGTAACAGTAAGCCCTGCAGTCATCTACATGATACAAGCAGAAAAATAAAAGAAATACACAGCGATTCCTTCAAATAATGAGCTGGTAACCCCCTGCATGGGTTCGGGCTCTGGGGCACTTATTCCATAAGCCCAGTATGGGAGACACACCCTAAAAACATTAAAAAAAGAACTTTAATTTCTCACTTTTTTTAATAAACAGTTTGACGTATCACTATATTTAACAAGTATGTATTCATGTGGTGTTAAAAAGAAAATTTAAACCGGATGAATCTACACCTCTTCATCCAGTAACCGGGTGCCTCCATCTTAGCTCAGGTAGTCCGCACATGGAAATCAAGTGGAGAAACAAAAAATGATGTTTCTCTTTGTCGTCTTTGCTTGTCTGAACTGGATTATCATGGAAATTTGCTAACTCTTTAATATAAATTTAAATGAAATGTAGAATCTTGTAACAAAAATGTTAACAAATTATTGGTGATTTTATCTACATACACATATATATATATACATATATACATATATTTATACACACACACACACACACACAAAAATGTTTCAAAAATACAACATATCATATAAAAAGCACACCCATACTGTTGGACAAGGTTAATAATATTTCACACTTTGTAAACCCAATACAACATATTTTTTCCAAATTCCCATAATATTTCAGAGTATGCTAAATAATCAGAATCATACAGTTAGGTTTCTGGATATTAAAAGATACCCCATGCTGAGCCTTTGTAACTTTGTCACAGACGCATTGCATCATGGGTTCTCGCCATCTCGATTCAAGTCATTAGCACTGAGGCAGAGATCACCCATACTTGGAAAAATTGCTGTTCGTTTTAGTATAATTGGATTCTCATTAAATATTACCTGGACATCTCACATGGAAAAATTGTCATGTACAAGAGGCAGTTTGCAACACTCCCTTTAAAGTCAGTATCTGGCCAGGCTATAATTTAGCATTACCACATATGTAAAAAATATAATTTAGTACAATAGTTTTTACCCTCACAAATAAATATATGAAGGTTCAAGAGGTTTGGTTAAGATCTGACCCTTTATTTCCATGGCTAGCACCCCCCTAACAAATTGGTTATTTGCATCATTAAATAGATTAACATTTTAGATAAATATGATCAAAATAGTAACATTGTCATTAAAGTTTAAAAATGTAATGAATAGATAAACCAATATAAATTATTAGTATTAAACGCAATTATTTAATATCAAAATAAGCAAGTTGCCAACATACAATGATACATTACATTGCTCCTAATCCCTATCCAGACACATAGATTGACAATAGACTTGCATTACTCAATGTTAAATAAAATAAAAAAATGTAAAAGTGCTGCTTTACAATGGCAGTGTGTAAATGTAGATATTTATTCTGATCTAAACGGATTTGTAGAGAAATAAAAAAAAACGGCTTCAAATCCGAATTAAATTGGATAAATCATTCATTTTGAGCAAGCTGATTAAAAACCACAACTCACAGTTAATGGACGAACTCTAACTCACTTACATTGTTTTGTTAAAAAATTAACAGTGAGGAAGTGGGACATAAATGTTTTCAATTAAAAATATACACAAAAAAGAAGTTATATTAAAAAAATATATATATAGAAAAAAACAGCAGTGGAATATTGATACTTATGCCAAGAAATGCTCCCTAAGTATTCTGTCACTTTAACAATTAATTTGAAGATAAAAGTATCCACATTCTGAACAAAAAGGTTTAATCTGCGAATTTCTAATACAGATTAGGAGAGACACATATAGCGATCAAAGTATTGCGACCATTAAATTCAGTCATACTTTATCGCTTAGATAGGAAATTAAATATGGATATATTGAATTATAAATAGTTGTTTCGTTAACCGAGTGTCTGATTTTAGTTATTTAACAGGAAAGAAAAATTTTATATTTAGGCAAGAAAAGATCCGTTTACTAAATTCACTAAGCAGAGAATTTGGGGGGGGGGGGGATGTTATAACCTACTTCGAAATATTTTTTTTTATTAATTTTTGTTTTAAACTGGAGCTTGCAAAGTTCTGTCTGAAGAGTTTTCTCCAAACATATTTTAACTTGGTAGTTTTATAATTAAACCAGCTCAAATCGCTGTTTAGGAAATAGATCCCTTAATATTAAAAAAAAAAAAAAAAATCACTTTATGGTATAAATAAAAAAATATACATCTCCACGTGTTATTAAACCTACTCGGATTCAAGTTTCATCCCATTTGCGGATATCCAATCAATGAAGAAAATTGTATCAGTAATAATAAAAAAATTATAATTATAATAATAATAATCAGTTAATTCTAATTAATTGTCATGTTATTGAATTTACCACTTGCCTGGCTAAAGAACTTAAAAGTTATCGTTACCACGATAAATTAGCCTACATTTCCAGAAATGCGATGTCCAGAACATGGAAACAATTCATAGAATACATCTAAGGCGATAAATGTAAGGGTTATAACAAAAAAATGGCTGTAAATCTAAAAGCTTGGCAGCTAATCTCATTGCCAAAAAAAAAAAAAAATGGAAAAAAAATGATAATATCACTAATTATTTATATTTAAAAATAAAATAAATAAGATTGTTTATCCTTTAGATTGGAGGAAAAAAAATAGAGAGAATATATTTATAAATCTCATATAATATATTTATAAATACGTTGTTAAAAAAGCATCAAGCCACCTTAGGAAAAGTAATGTGTAACAAGAAATGAGATGAAAACTCCAAAGTATGGAACGCTTCAATTGTTACTGGATTTATTTCCGTCGTGATACAGACAATACAGACACAGATCTAAGAATCACAAACTGTTCCAAGTACTGATCTTAACAGATAACAAATATTTACAAATGCTGAATTTAAAAAATAAAAATAAATAAAAATAAATCACAACATTCCATTTTCAGAACAATCGGAAATATACACATATGTATACAGAGAACTTGATTTTTTTTTTCCTCTCTTTTTTTGGATATAATAATATTTCATAGTAGTATAAAATAATCAGACTGTGAAGGCTATGTTCTACATAGTATATAAATATGGTGATAATGCTTGTTGAGCTAACAAGACTTACAATCAAGAGGAAAAGTCAATTAGGAGAAAAGAAATGTGGGGAAAAAAATCTATACTATGAATTATATTTCAGACAGCTACATAATAAATGGATCCTTGGTTCTAAAATGATTTAAATATACAACTCACATTTTATTTTAACTGGACTATACCATATCCCACCATTTATTCAGAAACTGAAATGCTTTGTCATATTTTTATATTATAGATTTACAAATAGGGGGGGAAGGGGGAGGGGAGGTTGAATGCATTTATTAAAAGGTTCCTGGTTTGGCAAAGTCCCTAATTTGGCACAATAAATAAAATCATTAAAATAAATATATAGGGGGTGGAGGGGGGGGCTGAATTGATCTTATCGATAAATATTATTTTATATATATTTATATATCAATATGACACCATTATTGTGTAAAATTAGCTGCTAACTGTGGGCGTAGACTACTTACAGTGTTAAAAAAAAAACAAAAAAAAAACATGGAGGGTAATGTCAAGTTCCTTGGATTTACATGTTAATTAAAATGTAAACAATATTAAAAAATAAAATAATATACAGATGTATACCTCAAGTGTTTCTTTATCCAGTGGTCTGCGAGCATTGTAAGCGTTTCTGATCTCTTTCTGTGTTAAAATTATCAAAACTTAACTTGAAAGCTTACTAGAGCGAACTGTTCTGGTGAGTGGCGACTGCCCCAAGCGTACAGTCATTTATACCTTCTTTGCAATCTACCATGGAAAGTCATGACCTTGGGAAGAGATTCTGTATGGATTTTAGCTTAGGATCCATTCAAGACTGCTACAAAGAGGCATATACTCTGAAAAAACCGTGGAAGTGCTGGTCACAAAAGCTGCACTGCTGACTATGCTGCTTGTTCTCTGGTCGCCATCCCTGTCGCCTAACAGTCGCCAGTATGACCTTTGTGGTGCCAAGATCACTGTGTAGTTGTTTAAGGGAAGAGAATGAAGGGGGTGAACAGACACGTGGCTCAAGTGAAGGAAGGTGTCAGTGCTGTGAATCCAGTAAGGAGGCTACAGAGAGTTTATGAGTGTCCTGGTAGCCCCACAGATGGACAGTAAAGGGGGTGCTATAGAGGGGTGAAGCTATGCAAACCTCATACTCATATAAAATGTCAGTGCTGTGATTGCAGATCCCCGGGCACCACATATAATGAACATGATCAGAGTGATTGTCCTCCAGGTATTCTGCCTTGCTAGTTGAATTTCAGGGTGTGGGTGATAAAGTTTAGGTGTGGGTATAAAAGCCATAATAACCTAAGTCCTTGGCACAGTTCTTCTCACAGTCTCTAGAGGGCAGCACCTCACTTTTGAGGGGAGAGGAGCTGTCTGACACTGTAGGGTTAGAGGGGGAGAGTCTTCTTCTCTTGACCTGTTCATAAATCCCGGAGTCAGAAGAGTCCATGGACTTGATGGAAGGAGGTGTCTCGATCCAACTGGAGTCAGACAGGTCTTTGGGTTTTGTGTCCTCCCCCAGAGGAGACCTGTCTGCAGTCAAACTGTCAGCTTCTCCGCTAGCTGCTAAATAGGGGTTGGCAGCTCCCACCCTACCTGACGAGGCCCAGCAGGAGAGCACAGAACCAGATTTGGTGCAGTATTGCGGAGGGCTCCGCGCTCCCCAGCCAGTTGGGTCGCTGTAGTATCCTAGGGGGCGGGCAGCGCAGCCAGCGCTCGGCAGGGGCAGGGCTTTCACGCCTGCGGCCGCGTATGATAGGAGGGTGGCCGCGTTGCCAGCGAAGTCTGTTGCCGTATCGTAGGCAGAGGCGGTAGTAAAGTCCAAGCGGTTGTTGGCCGGGGTTACAAACCAGCGTTGTGGAGAAGGGGCACTTGGGTCTTCTTGTTGTGGGGACAGCAAGCCATTTGTGTGAGGGACACTGCGGTCACTTCCTGGCCCAGGCACGGAGCCTGGAGGATGGAAACGGGATTTCGCGTAGTTACTAACAAACTGGTCCTGCAGGAAGGAAGTGGCCATGGAGTATCGAGCACCGGGTACAATCTGGGACCGCGGGGAGTCATTGGGGGATGGAGTGAGGCGGTCCAGGTCACATCCAGTGTAGATCCTGAAAGATATAAAGAAATTATTATCCAACTGGGTGCAATAAGAATGTACAACCCAGTGTCATAATAAAGCTATTACACCCAATGTTGTAAAGGTACTTTTATACCCCCATCCACTTTCATAAAGCCATTGATTATTATACCCCCATCTATCGTAATAAAGTTATTATACCTCAATGCAACAATGTTATTATAGACCCACTTAGTGTAACAAAATCATACCCGCAGTGTAAGAGTTATACCCCAATGTAATAACGTTATTATACCAACAATGTCATAAGGTTATTATTTCTCCCATTGTTACACCTGTATTCACACTCAATGTAATAACGTTATTATTTCCCCCTTACACCTGTAATCACACCCAATGTAATAAAGGTATTATATCCAGCCCTCCCAAATAAAGATATTATAGCACCACACCCACTGTAATAATACAATTATGACTGACTCCCTCCCTTTAAAAACGCTATTATTGCATCCCATGAGCCGTAATGAAGTAATTATTGCACCCGGTTATAATAAAGTCATTGTATCTCTCAGTCTGCAATAATAACGTTATTGCTGATGAATAGCTATAGGTGTATTGTAGCAAGCTATAAGATGCTCGTTTATATTATCTCCTTTAGATCCACCAGGTGAAGCCTGTATTACAGATATTAACCTTATTGGAATCATTAGAATTATTTTATCACTTCTACACCAAGTGTCTGATATTCTCCAGGGCGATTACTGAAATAGTTATCTAGCAACAAACATCAGACTATACAACACAATGGAGAGACTGGCTGTTAATTGAGGTTAATGACACAGTTTACAATTATTACTTTTGTTTTGTTTTACTTAATTTTTTTGGGATAAAAAAAAGCTATTAAGGAAGAAAAATGGAACAAACGCAGGCCATTTATAGACCAGAAATATCTACAATAAGCAGCCTAGCTACCTGATTGGAGGTAAGTACACATCATATAGTGACCCACACTGAGCAGCCTAGATACCTAAACTGAAGGTAAGAACACATCATATAGTGACTCACACTGAGCAGCCTAGCTACCTAAACTGAAGGCAAGAACACATCATATAGTGACCCACACTGAGCAGCCTAGATACCTAAACTGAAGGTAAGTACACATCATATAGTGACTCACACTGAGCAGCCTAGCTACCTAAACTGAAGGTAAGTACACATCATATAGTGACTCACACAGAGCAGCCTAGCTACCTAAACTGGAAGTACACATCATACAGTGACCCATACTGAGCAGCCTAGCTACCTAAACTAGAGGTAAGTACACATCATACAGTGACCCATACTGACTAGCCTAGCTACCTGGCTGGAGGTAAGTACACATCATACATTAACCCATACTGAGCAGCCTAGCTACCTGACTGGAGGTAAGTACACATCATACATTAACCCATACTGAGCAGCCTAGCTACCTGGCTGGAGGTAAGTACACATCATACAGTGACCCATACTGAGCAGCCTAGCTACCTAAACTGGAAGTAAGTACACATCATACAGTGACCCATACTGACTAGCCTAGCTACCTGGCTGGAGGTAAGTACACATCATACAGTGACCCATACTGAGCAGCCTGGCTATCTGACTGGAGGTAAGTACACATCATACAGGGACCCATACTGAGCAGCCTAGCTAACTGACTGGGGGTAAGTACATATCATACAGTGACCCACACTGAGCAGCCTAGCTAACTGACTGGAGGTAAGTACACATCATACAGTGACCCACACTGACCATCCTCACCATATGAGCCATGGTTTGTATACACCATGCAGAGATCCATACTGAACATCCTGGCTACATGACCCAAGGTATGTACACAGCATCATGTGATCTATAGTGAGCAGGTAAGTGATGTGATTCAGGCCATACAGATATCCATACTAAGCAAGAATATGACCCAGAAGTATGTATTCAACATGCAGAGATCCATACTGAGCAGCCTAGGTAAGTGATCCAAGGTATGTACATAACATATAGTGAGTGACCCATACCGAGCCGCCTAGGTAAGTGACCCAAGGAATGTACATAACATAGTGAGACAGTGAGTGACCCATACCGAGCCGCCTAGGTAAGTGACCCAAGGTATGTACATAACATATAGTGAGTGACCCATACCGAGCCGCCAAGGTAAGTGACCCAAGGTATGTACATAACATATAGTGACCCATACCGAGCCGCCTAGGTAAGTGACCCAAGGTATGTACATAACATATAGTGACCCATACCGAGCAGCCTAGGTAAGTGACCCATACTGAGCTGCCTAGGTAAGTGACCCAAGGTATGTACATAACATATAGTGACCCATACCGAGCAGCCTAGGTAAGTGACCCATACTGAGCTGCCTAGGTAAGTGACCCAAGGTATGTACATAACATATAGTGACCAATACTGAGCAGCCTAGGTAAGTGACCCAAGGTATGTAGCAGCCTAGCTAATATAGAACGTCCATAAAATAAGCACGTGGTCACTTCGTATCACACTGATTAATTTACAAACATTGACAAAGTATAATCAATAAAATAAAGTTGTACAGGCTTCTCACTACTTGTTTTAACAGAAAAAAAATAAAACAAAACACGAGTGTTGGATCCTGTCAACATAAAGGTGATAATAAAAATTTATAGAAAAGTTGCTATTCACTAAAAAGCGTATTGTAGTGAAATTAAAACCAAACTGCAAGATTCTGCCTAAAAGATCCAGGCTGTGACTAGAGTGCAGTTGCCCTATTTTTTTATTATTTTTTTTAATAATCTATTTTTTTTTTTTTTTTCGATTTGTTTTATACATCATAGCAATTCACTGTTCAGTGAATAAACTCGCTCTAATGGGTTATTGAAGGGAATGGGGGGGGGGGGGGGGGGGTAGAGTTTAATACACATATCAATGGTTGTAATAAAAAAGAATCTGGCTTTTAGCAGGATCAGATGCCAACGAAACCTCGTGTTTAAAGTGAACAAACTCTTGAGGGTTTCACAATAAATAGAAAGTGTTGGGGATTGACAATGAAATTCCAAATGTTTGGTCAAAATAGTCCAAATTTGGCAAAATTCGCCAAAATAGCCTTATTATGGGCTACATTTTACAGATCATTTGTCAATGAACCACCGTTTCTGTTTTAAGGGTTTATTTTGTAAAACTGAGCAGGACAGGAGAAGACACATTATAGGACAATTTAACCAAAATTGAAAGTATTTTGAAGATCTATTAATTGGCCTAAAATGTGTGAATCGCTGGTCCAGTTTTCTTCAATGGCCAGAAAAGATCACACAGGATTCGGGCCTCATCAGGATATACTATTAATCCGTTACTCACATACAAACTTAGTTTACAGAAAAAACGAAATATATTTTTTTTTTTTTGCCAGATTTGAGGCTCAGCGGGAGGGGAGGGGAGGAGGGGCAAGCAGAGGGCACCCGCTGTATTAAGCAGGTTATCATTAGTACTATTGTGTAGAGACATCAGTATATAGTGAGCAGAGTATATTTCTGTTGGTGAATAGGGATACACTGGCTGACAGTGTGCAGACTGTGATATAATTTAAATACTACCTCCAGTGTGTGTGTATACTCACTGCAATATATCTCATACAGAGTCTGATATCACACAGTGTGTTAGTATTAAGAGTATAAGAACAGACCGATAGATAGATACATCCACTAAAAAGAATATAGTGTATAGTGATAGATATACTATATTGTAAATACATTGTACTGTACACTAAATACATAAATGCTGTAAATACATTGTACTGTATTCTGAATAGATATACACAGTAAATATATTGTACTGTACCCTGAATAGATATACACTAAATATATTGTACTGTATACTGAAAATACATTGTACTGTACCCTGGATATACACTAAATACATTGTACTGTACACTGAATAGATATACACAGTAAATATATTGTACTGTATACTGAAAATACTTTGTACTGTACCCTGGATATACACTGTAAATACATTGTACTGTACCCTGGATATACACTAAATACATTGTACTGTACACTGAATAGATATACACAGTAAATATATTGTACTGTATACTGAAAATACTTTGTACTGTACCCTGGATATACACTGTAAATACATTGTACTGTACACTGAATATACTACTGTAAATACATTGTACTGTATACACTAGATATTCATTGTAAATATTACAATGAAACTGAATATCCACTAAACAGAACACAGTGTGATAAATACCTTGCACACTATATCTGCATAATGTGGTAAACTACTCTATATGAGTCAGACAGTGTGTGTATATACACACACACATATATATATATATATATATATATATATATATATATATATATATATATATACACACACACATACACACACATCCACACGCATATAATGTTTTTAAAATATAGAATACACAGGATATAGTATTTTGTGTAATATATTACCCTGCTTGAGTGCATGCACTGTGGTTTATATGTAGTCTGCAGTATATCTATAATCGCTATATAAGGACAAATATGTTGTACTTTGAGAGCCTGATTATGTGAATATGTATATAGGATTTACATAATCAGGCTTTCAAAGTGTAGAATATGAAATACTCGGTCATTAAATAAGGATTCTAGTTATGAAGTCTGTATATGTATCATTTTTGTACCATTTCCAATAATTCCTTCTGTATCTTTGTAACAATACATAAACGGGGTGTGTGATTATATTCAAATCTAAAGTATACATTATTTATATAATTAACAAAGTATTATGTATAATTATGCCAAAAAAATATATTTTATACATGTTTGTTTTGGGTTTTTTTACAGCAAAATCTCCAAACATATACAAATATACAATATAGCAGTAAATAAAATGGAAATATAAAAAGGTGTACATTTCAACCCAAAGGTGTTAACGAGCACAGTAGCTTGGATTGCAGTGATAGCCAATAACTAAATTATTGTCAGCTAATCTAATCCCCATACAATCAATTTATTGCCAGGAACTGGGAACTGCAACCCACAGCCTACAGTGTGCCTCTCACACCATGATCCCAAAGACAGACAGCCACCAGGGACTCCAATTCCCATCATGCTCTGCACTGCTGGATGTTAGAGTTAACTGTATAGAATTAACCAATAAGTAAATAAATATATATTCGAAAATAGATCTTCAGCCCTTCATCCATTCAATGTAATATAAATCACTAATACTTTATATATCTAAGTCTCTATATTCCAGTTTACGACAGGCTAGAAAAATAAATACAAACATACATATTAAAAATCTCTCCTAACTGGCTGTGCATTTTCTGAGACAGGTTCCTCATCAGTATTGTACAGCAGGTAATATAGGTCATTCCAGCTGGTCTTGTGCCCATTGAGTGGTTAATTACTTTACAAAAAGATTATAGACATTTCCTTATAAAAACAAGAATTGGAAAAACCCAAATCGACAGCCACAGAGTAAAAAAAATCAAATAGTATTTCTAAATGTTGCGATCTCTATGAATACATATTTTGCTTAAGTGAAACAAACAAGATAAATAAATATAGAATTGTTACTTACGTGTCATAATTGTCCCGAAATCCTTTTGCAAATGGATTGTGATCAATTTTTAGCTGTGTGATCTGCAAGAACAGAAAAGGCCATTGTAACACTTTCCTAATTACCTGATACACGTTAACTAGGAGTTTTTACAGAAAGTCGTGAATATCTCTCTCCCCCCCCCCCCCCCCTCCAAACCCAAACCACACACACCACATTTTTAACCTGAGAATTGATGATTCTCAATAATATTTCCACGTAGGCATTCCTTTATGCACTTATTATTCAGCTGACCTACCTGTCTGAGTTGTGCATAAAAAAATATAAAAGAAATGGGCTTTTATGGCAGTCATAAACAAAAAATTTTCATACACTCTTATTGCACGGACTTAAAAAGCTAATCTATCAAACATTTAGTGAAAGCAAAAAAAAACAAAAAAACACCTAGACTCCACTGTAACAATAATTCACTCAGCATTCTAATTTCAAAACAGAAAACAGATCGGTTTTTCTAATAAATTCCATTTTATTGTAATTTTTTTAAATAAAATATTAGGAGGTTTGTGGTCAGAACTGGTCTGTATTTGCAATTATCTGGCCTTTAGTGGATGAGAACCCTCTGTGCCACATGGGTGAGGAAGTTCCCTCTGGCACTCAAAGTGACATACAAACTAGGTTGGGTGTTTTCCCCTGCTCTGTTGTAGTTGTATATTTTATTTCTGTATTTTAGGACACTGGCTAACTGCCTCAAGTTACCATAACCACTGCAGACTGTTAGGAAAATGTAATATTTGATGGGTTATTTACATCAGTGTTCTGGTAGGCTGTGACTGCAATAAACTGGGTCTCTGGGAATGTAAAGGTCTGAACTCTTCCAGGCTGTGTCGTGTCTTCTGTGCCATCTTCGTTCACTTCAACCACATGTAGCCGGGGCTGGTACTTGTGTAGGGATTGCAAGACCACCATCTGTCAAACAGCATAGCAATATATCAAATGTAAAAAGAGGGGACTTGGACTTTAATTACAGGCAAAGAATAAGCACTGCCCTCACTGTCACCAATCCTAGGATACTCTCACATAAAAAATAAATTGCAAATATAATCCTCAGCAAAGGAATTACACAAATTATTGGAATAATGTAGAACTTCCTTGTATTACTATCTAGTGTACAGTAAATTATATCCAATTAATAGACACTATGAGACTATTACATATAGTATGAGAGATAGAGAGATAGAGATAGAGATAATTTCTACACCAAAAAATTTGAAAAAAATATAAATAGATTAATAAAAAGTTAAGGCACTATGAGGCTATTACATATAGTATCAGAGATAGAGAGATAGAGAGATAATTTCTACACAAAAAAATTTAATTTTTTTTAAATAGATTAATAAAAAGTTAAGACACTATGAGACATATAATATCAGAGATAAATAGATAGAACATTTCTACACACACTGTTTTAGTTTGGTTTTTTTTAATTAAAAAAAATTAATAGACACCATGAGACTATTACATATAGCATCAGAGATAGATAGGATATTTCTACACACACTGTTATATATATATATATATATAAAAAAATAAATAAAAAAAATGAACTATTTTAAATGTCAGAAGACAGCAGATCTAATGTAGTTTATGCAGAATGATTTATTCCAGATTGATTCCATTATCCACAAGTGCAGGTTACAGATGGCTCCATTGAAACACAAGCTATAATTAAATACATCCCAATCCAGTGCTGGGAGCCTAAAGACTCGATAGAACGAGTTTCACATCTACTGTGTGAGTACATCCATTCCTACTGCCCAACAACTTACTGTCCCTGCTCAGTGGGATGTTATCAGTGCACCTACCTGCCCAGTATTATTAGAGGCGCCTTTGTTATTCGTTAATTTCATTTTCCCAAATGAGATTTCCTGTCTCATCCAGTGGGCTCCAGTATTTGGGGAATCCGGGTGCATGTAGACCCTGTTACCTGTTATTAGAGATACATTTTATCATTATTTTCATTTCTTTCAGTTTATATTTTAGACTCAGCATTTGCATATTTATTCTACAGCCGCAATTATTTTTTCACCCCTATCATCTGCTCAATAAATGCTGCTTAGTCTCAACACAAAAGGCTTTAATTAATGTTTCTCACCTAAAAAAAAAAGTGTCTGGGATTTAAAAAGAAACGTGTTAATTGGTACTCGCCTTGCACATTGGTGTCCGCTTTGCCACAAGGAACCCACTTCCCACCTTGGAATCGCCAGTGATTTGGGTCAGCCAGGATAACATCCACAAAAATATTATAATGTGCAGTGGGGTCCAGTCCGGAGATATTAAAACTTAGGAAAGGGAACATGCGTCTAGCGGTGGAAGGGGGGGAGAAAGAGCACAAGGAATGTATTGAATAAAATTGCACTGAATAATTAGGCAAATGCACATCATTTATAAAAATAAAATACAATTTAAAAAAAAAAAACACCGAAAAAACCCAAAAAGTGCACTATAAAGGCTACAAACGGACAGCAAAAATGAAAGTGTAAAAAATATCAGCGAAGCTAAAAATAGAGTACAGTAATGATAAGCAGACTTGGTATTTAAAAATCATACAAAATCTTCATTAATGCTTAAAAATATTATTATTATTATTATCATTATTAATATTATTATTATTATTATTATTATAACAATAACAGCAACAGAAATATTTTGTATTGTGAAACATTTGGATGTAATGCCCATTATGTGAGTGTATGAATGAAGTGTAAATATTGTGAAATATGAACAACTACAAAATAATAAAAACTAATAATAATTAAGCCCAGATCCAGTATAGGTGTGTGTGTGTGTGCGCGCAGGGGTTAAGATTTGGTCCCTAAAAGTCGCTGGAAAAATAAAACCAAGTATATCAGTAAGTGCTGGTTGGTGTAAAGAGCCAGGCATGGCTCCCTGCCCTGGTACCTACCTGCCTTGTTTGGTGATGATCATCTCAGTTTGGTGCCTGTGGAATTTGAGCCAGAGTGGCCTGTTGCAGAGGTAGACCTGAGCTTTTCCAGGTACCAGGCCAGGCTGGGGTGCAGAGAACTGGTAGAAAGGGGGCCCCTGGTACGAGTGGCCATACTGCTGGGTGTAGGGGTATCCTGTGCCCGGGTATCCTTGTGGGGAAGAATTGCCCAGGAGGCTGTTGTAAGCTCCATTGGTGATGACTGGGTGGTGAGCCATGTATCGGCTGGGGCTCCCAATGGAGAAGGCTGGGTGAGCTGGTCCATGCTGGCTGGGATAGGGGAACATAGTGGAAGAAGCAGAGGATGCAGACTGTGACTGACTGGTCTGAGGGAGGAGATAGCGATCTGCTGTAGATCCATCGAAATTATGACGAATCTCAGAGACCCCATCCAAGACAGGAGACAGCTTACTCCTCTGGCCATCCCCTGGTGAGTCTTTGGATTCAGAGAAATTGTCTGCTTCTGACTGATTCGTCATCCCTCTGGTAGTTTTTTTCAGAGATGAACCTCTCTCCAGGCTGTCAGCAGTGGAGATAATGGGATGATCATGTAAAGCTAGCTCAGATCCACCAGGATGGGGGAAAGTACTACTGCTCACACTGAGGAATTTCTTAGAGAGCATGACAGAGGGAGAGAGGCAATGTTCCAACTGCATAGCTCAGCTAGCAACCAAGTGTCCACATCAGCTTTCTGGCAAACACATGGAGGGCAACAGTTAAAGCTCCCCTCAGTCTAGTCTAGTGAGGTCCACTGCAGAGTGCTGCTCCCCCAGAACATTGATCCACATTTCCTTAGAAGCACAGATTGCTGAAATGACTCCATGCAGCACAAGATAAGACAGCACTCACTTTGCAAGCTGCTGCATTTGGAGCTGATGAAAGGACTCATGCCATTGGTTAACTGCTGACAGTAATTTAATTAGATAGGCATTAATTAGGATAATCACCTGGCTTCTGAGCTCTGGGATGGCAAATTGAAGCAGAGTTTATTTAGAGTAATAGTGGGGGAAAAAGATAAAATAAAAACAGATTCTGGGTGTATTTTTATTTCCCTTCTTCTTCATTATATATAGTTTATATATTTCCCTTATATGTATATTTTTTTCCGTGTATCCTTACCCATACTATTCACTGTGGAATGATATGGTAGTAAATACTGTGATCTGGGTTCGCTGTGCCCATAGCAGATCAATTTAGCTCTGTACTGTGGTTTTTAAGCTATTATTAAGCTGTTTAGTTCATGTGGACATCATGACATCACTCTAAGCCAGCCATCAGTGGACACCAGGGCTTCTGATTGGGGGGGTGGCTTTTCAGTTAAGTCATTTACCTCCAAATCTCAGTTGCTGCAAAGCCTTGCTAGATATATAGAATGAGAGAGATATATATAATTTTTTTTTTTTTTTTTAAATTCACATTTTGAAAGAAAACATCATCTGTTGGTCTGTGTAATCCCAGGCGAGAGGGAGAATATTGAGGCTCTGAGTAGGAGATTTAAAATAATTATAAGATGCTGACTGGATGTGACATACTGCATTTGCTGTGATGTTTGTGACATTCCCCGACAACTAAATATTTTATCTCGATCCCTAGTGCAAAACATAAAAATATATACATGGATATAAAAAATAAACAAGAACATCCTTTCAAAAACTGCACTTTAATTAGCCAGTAAAGATGCTCTGCAGTGCACACACAGCCTATAGTGTTTTCACAGCTTATGCCTGAACTGATTGAGCATCGAAATAAGACATACATTTAGATACACGTTTTACTCTGATTGTTGCTAAAAGAAACCAAACATTCTATAGAAATGCTGTGACCCTTGTTCACATCTAACACTGGGCTCCTATTTGCCACAATGTTTAGAGTTTTTATACAATTCAGAGCTTTCTGTAAGTTTTGTTTTTCTACCAGTTAAACAGGTAAGATGATCCTATGGGAAACACATCTTGTAGGAATGTACAATATTAACCAATATATTTTTAAAGATCCTTCACTTAACTATTTTTGTGCAGGGTTGTACTCCAGTACACTGAAAACCTGTTATCAGGTACAAAGCATTTGTAGTTTAATTTTGTGAGTTTTTTTTTTTTTTTTTGGTGGGGATTTAAATGTCTCAGTCTCTCGGTTTGACAGATCACTTTTTATAAGCAAAGATTCACAGAGCCATATGTCACTATTTATACTTACAACCATTCTACTTCTTTATGTGTAGTACAGGAATGAACTATATCAATGCCAAATAGGTTAAAAAAATAATAATAAAAAATCCAGGAATTAATGGCCAGTTAAAAATTATTAGAGGAGTTCAAAATGTAATTATTATTATTTTTTTTGCAGATCAGCTATATAAAAGTCATGTAGCCTACACTTCCATAATCTTCTATAGTTAAATATCTGCTCATTCACAGTCTACTGATGATATATTAAATGCAAGTATTCCACAAAGTTATTCTTCCTTCTAGGTAAAAGCTGCCTTGTTGTTTGACTCAAGGACCAGTGTTCTGAATGTGCATCTATCCAGCGAGGCTCTAGGGAAGTGTGTGAGCAGGTCACAACAAATTCGTTCTGTCAACCACCCCATAAAGCTCCCAGCCCTGTCCCCTGTTTCTCCTATACTTCTGGGTTTTAATTGCCCAGCAAATACCCTGCCCACATAATTATCAGCATTATCTGAATATGCTACTTTTATTTTTCTTGTTTGCATTTTAAGAATTTCAGCAACAATCTGAAACTAACCACATCTGGACTCCAACTCCCATTATACTCAGCTGGGGGATGTCTAAGCACGATAGGAGTTGCAGTCACCAGACACTGGAAAGCCCTAAGAGCAGTCTATTCTTTTTTTTATAGCCTATCATTCAATGCAGCTGTTAAGGCTGGGGTTTTGCTGAATCTATGATCCACATTTAATTGTATTTCCAATAATTTTACTTACTCGATTTCTGTTATTAAGAACAGGCCTGGATCCAAGCTCAGTGAAGAGTAATGGTTAAATAGCATTACTGAGGAGCCAGTCCTGTTAATGAAGTGTAAATGAAGCAGATACTAGATTTGCAGTGTGGATCTGGGGCAGTCCTTACATCTGATTGAATTCTTTCTTTGCTGATAAATATATGGCCCAAAATATTAGGACACTCATTTAAATCAGTGGATTCATCTATCTCAGGCACACCCATTGCGAACTGCTATTTAAAATCAGGAACACAGCCTTTTAATCTCCACAGCAAGCATTGTTAGAGGAATAGGGTCTCCTGAACACACATCTTGCTCATACTGATGGGCAACACATAAAAAGGGCTATAATTAATATTCTGAAGGATTTCATGAGGATTAGTGAGTTGTTTTCCTCCTTGAAGCATTTGGATTGTACATGGTTCAGGGCAGCCCCTCTTTATCAGATCACCCATCAATATGTGTAAGTGATATATGGTCTAGGAAAAACATGGTGGGTCTGCCAATCTTACCTGTATTGGAGAGTTAATTGACTTACAGCATGTCATAGAATGTCAACTCTTCAAGTCAGTTCAATAAGTTTCTGCCCTGTCACCTTTAAGTGACAATGAGTGGTTATATAGGCAGGAGTGTTAAAGGGTAACTCCAACCACCATGACCACTTCTGCTTTATGAAATGGCCATGTTGGTAGGAGCCTGTATGTCTAATCTGGGTAGTTGCACCCCTGAACTCTGTTCTAAACTGCCTAATTTCAATTCTGTGCAACAAATTCTGTGTTCCACACACAGTGCTGGCTACGGACATAATGAAACACCTGCAAGGAGAAACCTCGATCTTCCCTCCCTGCCTCTCTGTATTAATAGCAATTGGATTTATTTTTTCTTCTTGAAATTGCCTCCCTTCCACACTGGACTCAGAGCGTGCATGCTATCTGAGCTGCTAGAACAGTCCAATCTAATACTTCTCTACGAGAAGTACCTTGAGTGGGCAGCAGTGATGTTGATGAGGCATGGAAAGCAGTAAGTGTTTTTTGTTTTTTTTTTTCAAATTCAGTGAATGATGTCCAGTAGAACATTGTAATCTTCATAAAAACATATTTTCCAAAGGGTTAGGGTAACCCTTTAAAGTTTCACTCAAGTGACCCAGGCCAATTCTTCTCAATGAAGTGGTCTCAATGTTTTAACCCTGCAATGTAAAACAATGTAGGTTTGTGGAAAATTGCAGGGTTAAATATTCCTGCTCCAGGGCCGTCTTTAATATGATTAGGACCCTGGGCAATGCTGACACACACAGACACATACACTGACAGACGTATTGACACACACACACACGGACATACATACACACACAGACACATACACTGACAGATATACTGACAGATATACTGACACTCAGATACATACACTGACAGACGTATTGACACACACAGACATACATACACACACAGACACATACACTGACAGATATACTGACACACACACAAACACATACACTGACACACACAGACACATACACTGACAGAAGTATTGACACACAGGCATACTGACATACACATAGACAGACATACTGACACACACAGGCCTACTGACATACACACATACATACATACACAGACAGACATACTGACACACACAAGCATACATTTAGCCACCCTCCAGGTTCTTACCTTTTCCTGGAGGGTGGTTTCCCTGGGGTCCAGTGGCAGGCTGAGGCAGATGGGAGTTCTCCTCTGGAACTCCCCTCCCTGCTATTCTCCTCCCGCGCGGCTGTGTTCTCCGTCGGGAGGAAGTGCAGGAGGAAGCCGGTACAGGAAGGGGCCCGGTCGCGCTGTTTAAGCGTCACAGTGCCAGACCGGTCCCCTGCTCACACATGCTCCCCGGGTGGCCCTTAGTGCATGAGCCACCCGGGAGCCTCCTCAGCGTGCGGGCCGGTGCGGGCCGGTGCGGCTCTGTGCAGCCGCACCGCCGGGTCCAAGGGGGGCTGCGCAAATCGCGGGGCCCACGGGGCAGCTGCTCTGGGCCCCCCAGGAGCAACTGGGCCCGGGGCAGCTGCCCCGTTTGCCCCGCGTTAAAGACGGCCCTGTCCTGCTCTAGAACCGAGTGAAACATGGTACTCCAACCAAATACTGCGGATTTCTATGAGAAGCATTGGATTGGATGAGATCACGGCTCTCATGATGTCATCGTAGGTAAAGCAGCTGCTGCAGAATGGGAGTACCAACGCTGGAAACGTAGGTTATCACTTTTTATAGACAAAAAAGATAGGTTATCTTTGAAAGTTTGGGGTTTTTTTTAAACCAAAGGGGGTGGACAGAATGGAACATAGCTCCTACCAAGAACACAATTTTTGATTCCAGGACTATAGGTTCCCTTTAACATTCCTCCCTCTAGAACAGGGATAGGCAACCTTCAGCACTCCAGATGCTGTGGACTACATCCTCCATAATGCTGGCAAAGGATCATGGAAGGTGTAGTCCAAAACATCTCCAGTGCCAAAGGTTGCCTATGCCTGTCCTAGGACATGGGCAAGCAGCCACACACAAGCATATGATCACCTTGCAGAATACCAGGCACTGACTGGCATGAAGTAAATATCTGCACCCCAGTTCCTATACATGGACATCACACTGGTACCACACACAGTTAAATAACAGATGGTTGTGTTTTCAACTTTGTGGCAGCAGTTTGATGAAGGCCTTTTCCGTTCAGGAAGACAGTGTCCCCATGCACACAGGTCCAACTTCATACTAAATGTATTGTGTGTCTAGATCAGTGTATAGAATTCTGGTGTTTTTTCGGGTGTACTGCCCTGACCTAAACCACACAAAACACATTTTGGATGAATCAGAATGTTTTGCAATTCCCAACATCATTAACCAAACTCTAATGCTTTGAAGGTAAAATGTACACAAATCTACCCAAACAATGTTCCTACATCAAGTGCAAAGTATGTTCCAACATCTAGTGGAAAGCCTTCCCAGATGGGTGAAGGAAGTGAGAACATTGCGTTCCATACTAATACATACAACTCTGGAATAAGATGCTTGATAAGCAGTAGGTGTAATAAGTAGTGATGTTCCTGGCGAACATAGCATGTTCGCGTTCGCCACTGAGGGTGAACACATGCGATGTTCGGTCCGCCCCCTATTCGTCATTATTGAGTAAACTTTGACCCTGTACCTCACAGTCAGCAGACACATTACAGCCAATCAGCAGCAGACCCTCCCTAGCAGACCCTCCCACCTACTGGACAGCATACAATTTAGAATCATTCGGAAGCTGCAATCATTTAAAAAAAAAAAAATATTATTATAATTTTTTTTTAATTCTAAATGCCAAACATTGTTATCTAGGGGAATATTCACTAAATGCCAAACATTGTTATATAGGGGAATATAACAATGTTTGGCATTTAGTGAATATTCCCCTATATAACAGTGTTTTGCATTTAGTGAATATTCCCCTGTATAACAATGTTTGGCATTTAGTGAATATTCCCCTATATAACAATGTTTTGCATGAGCGGTGGGTGGGGGCCCTAAAAAAAACAATAAGGGGGGGGACCTACTGTCCCCCCCCCCTGCCTCCACCCCTGCGCAGTGGGTGGGGGCCATAAATCACAATGGGGGGACCTACTGTCCTCCCCCTCACCCCCACCCGTGAGCGTTGGGTGGGGGCCATAAAAATAATGAGAGGGGGGACCTACTGTCCTCCACCCCCACCCCCCGCGTGGGGGCCCTAAATACTAATAAAAGGGGGGACCTAATGTCCTCTCCCCTGGCCCCCACCCCTGAGCGGCGGGTGGGGGCCCTAAATACAAATGGGGGGGGACCCTAGTCACCCCCTCCCCCCAAAAAATGTATCCCCCTACCTACCCCCTCACCCTAAAAATAATGAGGAGGGACCTTTAACTAAGAACCTGTAAAAAAAATTAGAAAAAAACAGAACTTACCATTCAATGTTTTCTTTTTTCTAAAATCTTATTTTTTCAGCCCCCAAAAAAGCCAAATAAAAAACCATAATGAAGAAATGACAGATCCCCTTTAAGCGTGCAGGATGCAGAGGTGTCTGTTTTCGTTTTGGCTGCGTATGTACTATAATTATACAATGAAATACATTTTGAAGAAGACAGTCTCACTGATAGAATTTACATGAATGAAGACCCTTATGAAGGAGCCATTAAAAAACTAAAACCAGCCTCATGCATATATGAATTACTATCTGAGAGGTTATTAGCGATGTTTTTTTTTTTTTTTTTTTAAACTATATTTCACTTTTTAGTAGTGCAATGTGAGTAATGCGTCATTGTATAAAGAAGTAAGCTTTATTGCAGGTAGTTAAGCCTTATTGAAAGTCAGGGAAACAATGTTCTCTGCATACGGAAAAGAAAGAGCAAGTGTAACAACTTACTATATATATTGCTATATACTGACTGACAGACAGACTGCTCTGCACAGTGACTCCTGCTATATTATTATTTATATAGCGCCATCAGATTCCGTAGCGCTGTACAATGGGTGGACTAACAGACATGTAATTGTAACCAGACAACCGGACGTACAGGAACAGAGGGGTTGAGGGCCCTGCTCAATGAGCTTACATTCTAGAGGGAGTGGGGAATAGTGACACAAAGAGTAAAAGTAGGGATACGAAGTAGGTTATTAGAAAAGTATTCACTGAGGGCTTAGTAGGTACTTTTTGACAGTTGCAGGAGAGGAGTCATGGGGGCGTAGGGGGAGAGGGGAGGAGGGGGAGATAAAAACCTGCTAACAGTTTAATTGATATGCTTTTCTGAAGAAGTGAGTTTTCAATGATTGTTTTAAACGAGAAGGGTATTGCAGTAGTCAAGGCGAGAGAGAACAAGAGCATGGACCAACACCTTAGCCAAATCTGGGGTTAAATAGGGGCGGATGCACACTATAGTTCTGAGCAATGTCCTGGTTTGCAGTAGGGAGCTTTTAAAAGTCAGACTGTGGAAGACAGAGGATAGGGTCAAAAAAGGCCTGCAATAAAACTATGGAGATGCACAGAGGAGGTGAGGATTGGTCAAGCAATACCATTCCGGTGGGTATCAATAAAATAAGGGGGGAAACGAAGTAACAGAGAAAGTCTTTAGAAATAAGCTGGTCCAGCTTTACATGATCTCTGAGCACAGTGACTCCAGCTATGTACTGACTGACATACTGCTCTGCACAGTGACTCCAGCTATATACTGACAGACATATTGCTCTACACAGTGACTCCAGCTACATACTGACAGACATACCGCTCTACACAGTGACTCCAGCTATATACTGACAGACATACTGCTCTACACTGTGACTCCAGCTATATACTGACTGACATACTGCTCTGCACAGTGACTCCAGCTATATACTGACAGACATACTGCTCTACACTGTGACTCCAGCTATATACTGACTGACATACTGCTCTGCACAGTGACTCCAGCTATATACTGACAGACATACTGCTCTGCACAGTGACTCCAGCTATATACTGACTGACATACTGCTCTGCACAGTGACTCCAGCTATATACTGACAGACATACTGCTCTACACTGTGACTCCAGCTATATACTGACAGACATACTGCTCTGCACAGTGACTCCAGCTATATACTGACAGACATACTGCTCTACACTGTGACTCCAGCTATATACTGACTGACATACTGCTCTGCACAGTGACTCCAGCTATATACTGACTGACATACTGCTCTGCACAGTGACTCCAGCTATATACTGACAGACATACTGCTCTACACTGTGACTCCAGCTATATACTGACTGACATACTGCTCTGCACAGTGACTCCAGCTATATACTGACTGACATACTGCTCTGCACAGTGACTCCAGCTATATACTGACTGACATACTGCTCTGCACAGTGACTCCAGCTATATACTGACAGACATACTGCTCTACACAGTGACTCCAGCTATATACTGACAGACATACTGCTCTACACAGTGACTCCAGCTATATACTGACAGACATACTGCTCTGCACAGTGACTCCAGCTATATACTGACAGACATACTGCTCTGCACAGTGACTCCAGCTATATACTGACAGACATACTGCTCTACACTGTGACTCCAGCTATATACTGACAGACATACTGCTCTGTACAGTGACTCCAGCTATATACTGACTGACATACTGCTCTGCACAGTGACTCCAGCTATATACTGACTGACATACTGCTCTGCACAGTGACTCCAGCTATATACTGACAGACATACTGCTCTGCACAGTGACTCCAGCTATATACTGACAGACATACTGCTCTACACAGTGACTCCAGCTATATACTGACTGACAGACATATTGCTCTGCACATTGACTCCAGCTATATACTGAGTGACAGACATACTGCTCTGCACAGTGACTCCAGCTATATACTGACAGACATACTGCTCTGCACAGTGACTCCAGCTATATACTGAGTGACAGACATACTGCTCTACAGTGACTCCAGCTATATACTGAGTGACAGACATACTGCTCTACACAGTGACTCCAGCTATATACTGACAGACATACTGCTCTGCACAGTGACTCCAGCTATATACTGAGTGACAGACTTACTGCTCTACACAGTGACTCCAGCTATATACTGAGTGACAGACATACTGCTCTACACTGTGACTCCAGCTATATACTGACTGACATACTGCACTACACAGTGACTCCAGCTATATACTGAGTGACAGACATACTGCTCTGCACATTGACTCCAGCTATATACTGACTGACATACTGCTCTGCACAGTGACTCCAGCTATATACTGACTGACATACTGCTCTGCACAGTGACTCCAGCTATATACTGACAGACATACTGCTCTGCACTGTGACTCCAGCTATATACTGACAGACATACTGCTCTGCACTGTGACTCCAGCTATATACTGACAGACATACTGCTCTGCACTGTGACTCAAGCTATATACTGACATACTGCTCTACACAGTGACTCCAGCTATATACTGACAGACATACTGCTCTGCACAGTGACTCCAGCTATATACTGAGTGACAGACATACTGCTCTGCACATTGACTCCAGCTATATACTGACTGACATACTGCTCTGCACAGTGACTCCAGCTATATACTGACTGACATACTGCTCTGCACAGTGACTCCAGCTATATACTGACAGACATACTGCTCTGCACAGTGACTCCAGCTATATACTGAGTGACAGACATACTGCTCTGCACATTGACTCCAGCTATATACTGACTGACATACTGCTCTGCACAGTGACTCCAGCTATATACTGACTGACATACTGCTCTGCACAGTGACTCCAGCTATATACTGACAGACATACTGCTCTGCACTGTGACTCCAGCTATATACTGACAGACATACTGCTCTGCACTGTGACTCAAGCTATATACTGACATACTGCTCTACACAGTGACTCCAGCTATATACTGACTGACAGACATACTGCTCTGCACATTGACTCCAGCTATATACTGAGTGACAGACATACTGCTCTACACTGTGACTCCAGCTATATACTGACAGACATACTGCTCTGCACAGTGACTCCAGCTATATACTGAGTGACAGACATACTGCTCTGCACATTGACTCTAGCTATATACTGACTGACAGACATACTGCTCTGCACAGTGACTCTAGCTATATACTGACTGACAGACATACTGCTCTGCACAGTGACTCCAGCTACAGGCATACTGCTCTGCACAGTGACTCCAGCTATATACTGACAGACATACTGCTCTGCACTGTGACTCCAGCTATATACTGACAGACATACTGCTCTGCACTGTGACTCCAGCTATATACTGACAGACATACTGCTCTGCACTGTGACTCAAGCTATATACTGACATACTGCTCTACACAGTGACTCCAGCTATATACTGACAGACATACTGCTCTGCACAGTGACTCCAGCTATATACTGAGTGACAGACATACTGCTCTGCACATTGACTCCAGCTATATACTGACTGACATACTGCTCTGCACAGTGACTCCAGCTATATACTGACTGACATACTGCTCTGCACAGTGACTCCAGCTATATACTGACAGACATACTGCTCTGCACAGTGACTCCAGCTATATACTGAGTGACAGACATACTGCTCTGCACATTGACTCCAGCTATATACTGACTGACATACTGCTCTGCACAGTGACTCCAGCTATATACTGACTGACATACTGCTCTGCACAGTGACTCCAGCTATATACTGACAGACATACTGCTCTGCACTGTGACTCCAGCTATATACTGACAGACATACTGCTCTGCACTGTGACTCAAGCTATATACTGACATACTGCTCTACACAGTGACTCCAGCTATATACTGACTGACAGACATACTGCTCTGCACATTGACTCCAGCTATATACTGAGTGACAGACATACTGCTCTACACTGTGACTCCAGCTATATACTGACAGACATACTGCTCTGCACAGTGACTCCAGCTATATACTGAGTGACAGACATACTGCTCTGCACATTGACTCTAGCTATATACTGACTGACAGACATACTGCTCTGCACAGTGACTCTAGCTATATACTGACTGACAGACATACTGCTCTGCACAGTGACTCCAGCTACAGGCATACTGCTCTGCACAGTGACTCCAGCTATATACTGAGTGACATACTGCTCTGCACAGTGACTCCAGCTATATACTGACAGACATACTGCTCTGCACAGTGACTCCAGCTATATACTGACAGACATACTGCTCTGCACAGTGACTCCAGCTATATACTGACAGACATACTGCTCTACACAGTGACTCCAGCTATATACTGACTGACAGACATACTGCTCTGCACAGTGACTCCAGCTATATACTGAGTGACAGACATACTGCTCTACACAGTGACTCCAGCTATATACTGAGTGACAGACATACTGCTCTACACAGTGACTCCAGCTATATACTGAGTGACAGACATACTGCTCTACACTGTGACTCCAGCTATATACTGAGTGACAGACATACTGCACTACACAGTGACTCCAGCTATATACTGAGTGACAGACATACTGCTCTACACAGTGACTCCAGCTATATACTGAGTGACAGACATACTGCACTACACAGTGACTCCAGCTATATACTGAGTGACAGACATACTGCTCTGCACAGTGACTCCAGCTACAGGCATACTGCTCTGCACAGTGACTCCAGCTATATACTGAGTGACAGACATACTGCTCTGCACATTGACTCCAGCTATATACTGACTGACATACTGCTCTGCACAGTGACTCCAGCTATATACTGACTGACATACTGCTCTGCACAGTGACTCCAGCTATATACTGACTGACATACTGCTCTGCACAGTGACTCCAGCTATATACTGACTGACATACTGCTCTGCACAGTGACTCCAGCTATATACTGACAGACATACTGCTCTGCACTGTGACTCCAGCTATATACTGACAGACATACTGCTCTGCACTGTGACTCAAGCTATATACTGACAGACATACTGCTCTACACAGTGACTCCAGCTATATACTGACTGACAGACATACTGCTCTGCACATTGACTCCAGCTATATACTGAGTGACAGACATACTGCTCTACACTGTGACTCCAGCTATATACTGACAGACATACTCCTCTGCACAGTGACTCCAGCTATATACTGAGTGACAGACATACTGCTCTGCACATTGACTCTAGCTATATACTGACTGACAGACATACTGCACTGCACATTGACTCCAGCTATATACTGACAGACATACTGCTCTGCACAGTGACTCCAGCTATATACTGACAGACATACTGCTCTGCACAGTGACTCCAGCTATATACTGACAGACATACTGCTCTGCACAGTGACTCCAGCTATATACTGACAGACATACTGCTCTACACAGTGACTCCAGCTATATACTGAGTGACAGACATACTGCTCTACACAGTGACTCCAGCTATATACTGACAGACATACTGCTCTGCACTGTGACTCCAGCTATATACTGACAGACATACTGCTCTACACAGTGACTCCAGCTATATACTGACTGACAGACATACTGCTCTGCACAGTGACTCCAGCTATATACTGAGTGACAGACATACTGCTCTGCACATTGACTCCAGCTATATACTGACTGACATACTGCTCTGCACAGTGACTCCAGCTATATACTGAGTGACAGACATACTGCTCTGCACAGTGACTCCAGCTATATACTGACTGACATACTGCTCTGCACAGTGACTCCAGCTATATACTGAGTGACAGACATACTGCTCTGCACAGTGACTCCAGCTATATACTGAGTGACAGACATACTGCTCTGCACAGTGACTCCAGCTATATACTGAGTGACATACTGCTCTGCACAGTGACTCCAGCTATATACTGACTGACAGACATACTGCTCTGCTCAGTGACTCCAGATATATACTGAGTGACAGACATACTGCTCTGCACATTGACTCCAGCTATTTACTGAGTGACAGACATACTGCTCTACATTGTGACTCCAGCTATATACTGACAGACATACTGCTCTACACTGTGACTCTAGCTATATACTGAGTGACAGACATACTGCTCTGCACATTGACTCCAGCTATATACTGAGTGACAGACATACTGCTCTGCACATTGACTCTAGCTATTTACTGAGTGACAGACATACTGCTCTGCACATTGACTCTAGCTATTTACTGAGTGACAGACATACTACTCTACACTGTGACTCCAGCTATATACTGACAGACATACTACTCTACACTGTGACTCCAGCTATATACTGACAGACATACTGCTCTACACAGTGACTCCAGCTATATACTAACAGACATACTGCTCTACACAGTGACTCCAGCTATATACTGACAGACATACTGCTCTACACAGTGACTCCAGCTATATACTGAGTGACAGACATACTGCTCTGCACATTGACTCCAGCTATATACTGACTGACCGGCATACTGCTCTGCACAGACTCCAGCTATATACTGACAGACATACTGCTCTACACAGTGACTCCAGCTATATACTGACAGACATACTGCTCTGCACAGTGACTCCAGCTATATACTGACAGACATACTGCTCTACACAGTGACTCCAGCTATATACTGAGTGACAGACATACTGCTCTGCACATTGACTCCAGCTATATACTGACTGACCGGCATACTGCTCTGCACAGACTCCAGCTATATACTGACAGACATACTGCTCTACACAGTGACTCCAGCTATATACTGACAGACATACTGCTCTGCACAGTGACTCCAGCTATATACTGAGTGACAGACATACTGCTCTGCACATTGACTCCAGCTATATACTGACTGACCGGCATACTGCTCTGCACAGACTCCAGCTATGTATTGAGACATACTGCTCTACACAGTGACTCCAGCTATATACTAACAGACATACTGCTCTGCACATTGACTCCAGCTATATACTGACAGACATACTGCTCTGCACATTGATTCCAGCTATTTACTGAGTGAAAGACATACTGCTCTGCTCAGTGACTGCAGCTATATACTGCGTGACAATGTGGGTGACATATATTTAAAAATTCTACTGGCCACTAGCAAGTGAGCACTTAGCCCTGGGGAGCATGCTATGGATTGTAGTGTTTAGCCCATTTTAAGACCTGGCAAGTAGCATATAACTTTAACCCCTTAAGGACCAAACGTCTGGATTAAAAGGGAATCATGACATGTCACACATGTCATGTGTCCTTAAGGGGTTAAATTGTAAGCCATTGCTACCAGCTAGGCCTTAAAAGTTACTCCCCTAATTCAAGACTTTGCTAACTTTCAAGGGCTTAATCTTCATTTGCCTTTGTATATATTGCCACGTTACCATGACATTGCTCATACAATATCAACACATATTGCTGCCATGTTGACACACACACACACACTGAAAGAAACAAACATAAAATCACAGAGTGCATTGGTGCAGGAGTATCCTTGGGAATATGCAATGTACATTTGTATCCGTGACTATATATGGATTGAATGTGTGTGAGAGCACTTCTCGTCTAGATGTGCATGTTGTATTTATGGAAAGGCTGTGTTGAGTGTGAGGTGCCTCTGAAAGGGTTAGTGTGTGTGGTTAAATGACAGTATGACTGAGGAGGGGTGTGTGTGTGTGTGTGTGTGTGTGTGAGAGACATTAGGGGGCCGAGTATGAGGTATCTGGCTCCAAGAACCCTTAAAGTTCTGCAAGTTGTGAGGTGGCGCCTCCCTAGATCTGCTTTGTTATTCCAGCATGTCCCGCATGTTCTCAATCAGATTGAGATCTGGGGAATTGTGAGGCCAAGACAACACCTTGAACTCCATTTCATGTTCCTCAAACCATTCATGAACAGGTTTTGCTGTGTGGCAGTGTGCATTATCCTGCTGAAACAGGCCACTGCCATCAGGGAACACCATTGCCATGAAGGGGTCTGCTTCGATCTCTAGGTAGGTGATGCGTGTCAAAGCAACATCCACATGAATGCAAGTACCTAAGTTTTCCCAGAAGACCATTGCCCAGAGCATAACACTGCCCCCACCAGCCTGCCTTCGTTCCATGGTGCATCCTACTGCCATCTTTTCCCTAGATAAATAGACCCACACACACCCAGTCATCCACCTGATCTAAAAGAAAAGGCGATTCATAATATTGTAAAGTGCTACGGAATCTGTTGGTGCTATATAAATGGCAATAATAATAATCAGACAAGCCAAGTAGACCGGTAACCTTCCATTATTCAGTTCTGATGCACACGTCCCCATTAAAGGCACTTTTGGCAGTGGACTGGGGTTATAATGGGCAAACTGATGTGTTCGGGCACCTCTCTCTCATGGCCAGCATTATGGTTTTCAGCAATTTGAGCTACAATAGCTCTTCTGTGTGATTGGACCAGAAGGGCTTACCTTTGTTCTCCATGTGCATCAGTGAGCTTTCGGCCGCCATGACCCCGAGTACAGTGCATTCAGTTGTCACTTTTGGTAAGTACTAACTACTGCATACTGGGAACACAGCACAAGACTTGCCATTTTGGATATTCTCTGACCTCTGGCCTATGTTAAAGACACTCAGATCTTTTCATTTGCCCATTTTTATCTGCTTCCAAAACATGAAATTTAAGAACGGACTGTTTCACTTGCTGCCTTATATATCCAACCCTTTGATCAATATTATTCACTTCAACGGTCAGTGGTTTTAATGTTGTGGCAGATCAGTATTATATACATACACACACACACCCACCATTTTATTAACTTATGTGTTTCCAGTTTTGTAAATGTACATTATTAGATACACCACAGATATTTTACACTTAAATCGAGCTTGTATAAGAAAGCATAGGTCATGACTGCATGTGTATATATATATACACACACACACACACACACACATATATATATATATATATATATACACATACATATTAAGGCAGTGATTAAAGTTGTAAGGTCGGGTTTGTATGTTTTAGAATAAAAAAGAAAAAAAAAGAAAAAGAGAAATCTGACAGATGAAGCCTGGAAATTGTATTGAGCAAATTTTCATTTTTAGAGGTCTTTAACACTTTGATCACAGCTCTAAGAACATCACCTTTAAATACATTTCCACTTGGTCATATTTCCATCTATATGAAAATGACCCTTGTGAAATCGCAACTGCATCTAATTGGACTGTTCAGCTAACGATTACAATTTATACATGGCCTGTGCTAGTTTATAGTCTGTTACAATGCGGTCTTTATTTTCGCTGTTTTTCCACTATATTAGACGCTAGATAGAGCGGATTTATTAGAGAAGTGAAATATTCAGCAGGTATACCAAATATTCAGGTTAAACGTTAGGTACACAGTACAGCAAATAATCCATCACCAAAAAAGAAAATCCATTTCCTGAACAAATCTATTCAATATTTAGAAAGCACGGTTCCAAAAATCTGGGTGGCAGGTAACCATGGTGACAAGAAGTCAGATCTGGGTGCCCACGTAACATTGTGTGCCCAAGAAATAATCCCACTGTATCATTTATGACCTTTGTAGTTTTTAACTTCTAAAAGATGAAAGTTCCAGAGGTAAGAATGCCACAGAGTGTAAGTACGATCTTGAGCTACGATGCTTGGGGACAAAATGTTTGTTTTCTTCTTCCCAACAAAGGTATTAAATCACCTACAAGTCATGTTTACATTGTAGTGCACAGGTAGGTTGTATAAATGCTGGCACTTCAATAAAGAATAAACTCTGATCAATACATCTGATAGCAACTAGGATACAACAGCATACAGATTACTTCATTTTTTTTCATTTCAGATGCACTTTTTGAGCAGAATTTGAGCTCTGTAAGAGGTGGAAATGCATGAACCAAAAAAAGTCAGACAAATATTCTGGAACATAAACTGTTATCAGGTCACATATAGAAGAAATTTCATGTAATATTCTATATCATGAATACAAGGCAATATTAGCAACACCATTCACACTGTGTTTTCAACCAAACTGCATGAGAATAAGGAGAAATTAGACAAGAAACAACATGAATATTGCTCGGGCAGAAAACAACATTACCTTCTTTGCCGTTATTATGTTTTCTCCAAGAATATCAAACAGGAGACCAGGTATGTGTAAATTCGTTTTATTATGTAGAACCACAAAATAACATTTGTGCTACCAGTCTTTTTTCTTCCAAATAACAAATGGAAACTTAATAACATTTGCCCTGATTTATTCTCAAACTATTTTGCATTCTGCAAAGGCCTTGACATCTAGAAGCAGAAATAAATGCACAATGGAGACTGAAGAGGTGTTACATTGCTGCTCCCTAATAGCAAATGATGCCAGATGTCCCAATTTAAGCCAGCAGTTCATGATATTGAAAGTCTTTCAGTCACCTGAACAGAGTGTATTGCAAACACTTCCATTCAGACAGCTTAAACCCATTTTCAGTTAGATGGTGATAATCCCGGACACAGTGACTGCAAAGGGTTATCAAACTGATCATATAATTATGGCGGCATATGATGCGTAAAGTTATGTTCTAGAATCATGAATTGAATAAGTCATATCCACATATTACAAGAACAGATTATTATCTTGTTTTTTTTCCCTTTAAACCCACAAACCTGGTGTCCGTGACAACTGAAAAGATTCTAATTAAAAAAAAAATACAGAAAAAAAAAAACCCCATTAAAAATATGCGCAAGTTATACATTTTTGAAAGCCTTTGGAATATGACAGTAGTGGTCCGAGAGGATTTACCTTTTAAACTACAAGGAACATATTTCCCATGATGCTTTGTCAGCCACACAGCTGGCAGAATATTATGGGAAACACAGTCCATAATAGCTGATTTGCCAAAGAGGAACCATCACTGGTATATGATGTACTGCGGTTTCAGTTACAAAGATCAACAAGTTTGATAGATCGAAAAGTTCCAAACAATGCACACACCCCATCCATTATTTAAATACAACCGTGTCCAACATAGCAGCTAAACACTGGACAATATTCGATGTCATTAATACATCCACGTGCTCTTCCAAATGGCGTTTGGGATCCTAAGTGGAAGGGAAAAAAAATAGATAAAAAAAATAATAATTAAAAAAATTAAGCAATATTTAGTTTTAGCAGTTTTTAGTGTATACATCATATGTAATTTTAATTAGTATCTTATGGCTTTTTATGGCACACAATTTGGATGTTCATTTATTTCTATGTTCTCATATATCAATTGTGGTCTCCTGGGAGTGAGGGAGTCTTGAAAGCCTTCTCTTTTTTGTGTCTTGTACGTGCTCATGCTTTTTTAAAATGGAAAATACCCAAGAAAAACAGATTTTTTTAATGCCAGCAAGTAGGCTTGTTTTGTAACAGATTTGAGAAGAGAGAAATAAAAATCATCTCTCACACCAACACTTGTAGTGAATGGTAAAAATGGTTATCCTAACTGGCATGTTTTTAGTGGTCTATTTTACTTATTTTTTCAAAAATGCAATTATTAATCCCCATCCAAAAGTGATCACATGCAGAACACAATTTTACTAGCCATTATAGGTGCTAATCAAGTCGCAAACACAATAGGTCACTTGCTTATTTGCCTAATTAAGCAAAACACAACTTGCCTCACAAAATGTAATGCATATGCACACAAACTGCCCACGAAAAGCCTTTACTACTATATGGCAGTTTTGAATAAATGCATAGGCGAACGTCATGTGCACTGACTTGACAATAACCCTTATATTTGATGGGTGGTTAAATGGTTAAGCAATACAACCACTGTTATTAATAGTGTTGTGCTTAAGAGGTATAGCCCACAAATCTGAACTATTGTGTGCCCCCATCATTCTATCTATTCCTATACATTACCTGTTTCCCAACATTTTTGATTGCAAGCTGTTCAGGTGTCATCTTATCCTCCTCTTCCACAGCCTGGATAGAAGAGCAAAATACTAATGTAAGAAATAATAAAATCACAAAATACAACACATTTCAAAATGGTCCTATTATCAGAGTACAAAATGACAATGGGAACGTCAAATACTGAATAATAAAGTCATACAATGCTGCAAAACTGTTACGCTTTTGTACTATTTAGGATGCTATAGAGATCACATTACAGGTGCCCAAAAGGTATATCCACAGAACTAGAGCTACCATGATGCTTTGGCATTCTAAACATATGGGGATCTACCTTTTGGGCATCCCTGCGTTACATAATAATTTTGCAATTTTATTACACAAAAGGAGGCTTCATAGTTTGCAAGTCTCTTTAATGTATTCCAATAGAAGCACAGATCATAACACAAAACTATTAATCCATCAAAAACCAGCATGAGGAGGCTATAAAAGCTCTGACAAGCACCTCCTCTTTCTTTGCTGCTCTCTGTGATAAGTGCACAGATCAGAGTATTATACATTAACATTTTCTCTTGGTATAAGATATCTTCAAATTATTTTGTATTATTTATTTATTAGTTTGTGACCTACCCCTGGTTTTTCCCACAGGTCCCAGGGCTCCTTTTGGGCTAATTATGGACGGTTCACTCCCTTTCACATATTTTGTCATATCTCAGTACCTCATACTCCCTCACTTTGAGCACTGCGGCAGCCGAGAAGCTTTCTATTTCCTTTCCACGGCTGTTCAGGAGGCTAAATTATTTCATTGTGCACAGGCACTTCAAAATGGAGGACATTCGCCTTCTAGGAGACCTTTTGCTCAAAAACGACTGGTTTACGCATCTCAACCTAAATGACACATACCTGTCCGTACCTATAGCCCAATAATGTTGTTGCTACCTCCGGTTCTGAGGGCAGCATCGTCCTCACCAGTTCACAAGTCTCCTTTTCAATCTCAGATCAGCACCTTAGTGTTTTACAAAACGACTGAAACCGGTTATGGCACACAGGAAAATCGATGCCTGGTCTACTTGGATGACTTGCTGATATTCTGCGACTCATTGTCTTCGATCTCAGACACAGTTTGTCATGAATTTGCTTCAATCATTGGGTTTCAAGGTCAACGGGGAAAAATCAGCTTTGACGCCCACTCAAGTAGTTCAGTTCTTAGGTTTTTGAATTGACTCCAGGAACTGCGTACTTCATCTACCTAAATAGAAGATCGACTCTACCTTAAAGGAATTACATTGCATCCTCCGACTACATCAGATCCTTCTCCACCTTCTTGCAGCCTCCATAGAGGCGGTCTACCCGGGACCCCTTCACTACATGGTCATGCAACAGCTGAAAACCAGCTACCTCAGAACCAGGCCGTTGTACAATCAGCTGATTCCTTTCACTCCAGATGTTTGCTCAAAACCCCAATGGTGGCTTCTCCACATGCAGTCCAGTGAATAAAATCGTTTAGAAGGAGCTCAATCTCACACACTATTCGACATCAATTTTACTTTGATCGCAACATCACTCAAGGCAGAATACCTTCTTTGAGCAACTAATCTGACAGCTAACTGGTTCACCTGACAATAGCAGGACAACAGCCACTGGAAGTGGACTGACACCGTATTTCAACTCCTCTTCCAGATGTGAGGTCCTTTCACACTGGTCATCTTTGCCTCCATGACCAATCACCAGCTACCGACCTTCTTCAAATGGCTCCTGGATCCAGAATGCGCTGCCGTAGACACTGTTCTCCAGGACTGGTCCAATTGGAGGACAAATGCTTCTCACCCTTCATGACGATTGCAAGAGTTTTACAGCAAATTAGATCACAAGGCTCGCTCTTCTACTGATCTGGTGGTAGAGCCAGGCTTGGTACCCAGATATACTGGAAATATCATGCAAGAATCTAATTCTCCTTCCCTCACTTTCACAGTTCCTCACTGATCCCAAGGGGGTTCCTTCACACCCTGATCCTCCAGCAGCGTCTGCATTTCGAATGTTGACAAACTATCGCAGATTACTTCTTTGGGGTTCATAGGCACCTGGGACGAGACAGTGCTATCTATCCCCCTGGAACTCTTCTCTGAAGAGGAAATATGATCCATTTACAGCACCTGCTTCGGCGACGCTAAACTTCCTGTCTCATCCAATCAGTCCATTAATGTCCTGAGTTCTGCCTCTTCGGCAGCTTGCGTGTCCTTTCAGGGTGTGCCGGTGTGACAAGACCCTTTAAACTGTTGTCTTCTAAGAGGCATCAAACTAGCACACCCTAAGGTTCCAAAATATGCCCATCTGTGGGATGTGGACCTCGTGCTTAAATTCGTTTGCGATTGTCTGGGCAACAAGTCCTTATCTCTGCATCATCTTTCAACAAAACTTGACCTATTGTTGTGTCTCGTCTCCTCCTTCGAGGTTTCTGAAGTTTAAGCTTTGTCATCCGTTTTTCTTTTTACTCCAGACAGTATTTCTTTCTCCATATCCCATCTTACTAAGGCAGATTCCTCTATGGTCTTTTACCCCCTTTTTCCGTGACATGCCTCAGCTTTGTGTGGTGGTCAAGACCTTCCTTTGGTATGTGGAAGTTAATGCACCATTAAACTGTCGAACACTATCAAAATCTTGTGTTGTATGTTAACCTGCACAATCCCGTTTCTTCTACCATCTTAGCGATATAGGTCAGATGGCTTCTCACTTTGGCAGGAATGAACCCTCAGTTTGGCGCGCACTATCTGAGGAGTAGTGGCATTGTGAGCCTTTAAGTCAGGTGCATCCTTATGAGAAATTAGGCATTCAGCAGACTGGGCTCGAGAAGACAGCTTTTGAATATTTAACTTCCGCCCTTCCTCTCACACTTCATTTTATCTTCTCTAGTACTGTTAAAAATGCTAAATATGAGGCCTCCATTCATGTAATAAAATTGTAGATTATGCTAGCTTTCGTGTACTATAATCTTAATTATCTAGTTAAAAGAGATGTCACGGCATCTTGAAGATGTAAGCACACTCACAGTAAATTAACAGTCAACTAATTTGTAGTTCTTAAAGGCACAGATGTTGCTTCAAAAAGTAATTGAGATGATAGCCTGGCTGTGTGGGGTCTTGGAAAAACTTTGACCTGCTACAGCAACTATGAAACCAAATATTTCCAAGGGACTATTAAACAGCAGAGGGGTGCAAGGACACAGCAAAGCAGTGAAAGCTAAAGGATGCATGATACACAACGCTAACATATGCTCATTGCTTCAATACTTTAAAAGGTGCAAGTAAGGTATTCAGATATGTTTTGAGAAAAAGAAAAAAAAATACGTGCAGTCTACCTGGATCTTATTTTTTTTAAAAAATTATTAAGGATATCTTAGAATACACAAATCCCGATGTAGGACGTAAGAACTTTTTGTTGCTACATCACAGACAAGTAAAAAGCAGTAATAGAATAGATAAAAAAATAAAAATGGTTGAAACAAATAAAACACTGATGATTAAACGATTATACCAAAAGTCATGGATCTTAAGCATAGCAAAACACATTAAAAATATTATCTTTATCACTTGAGTGTATCCTTCTTTTGTGTCAACATTCCTATATCATTAAAACAATTTTTAATGAGATGCGAAGATGAAATTGTGTATTGGTAACCAGGTGTCGCCTCTTACAATTGTGCATGAATCCAATTAATGAAGTATATCTTAATCAAGTCTGACAATTCCAAAGAAGTCTATGTGTTCTCTCGGCTCAAGTCAAACAATTACTCATATATCCCCAATTGGAGTGACTTCTGGATTTTCACTCTGAAATCATTCAAAGCTAACTAGATCCATACTCAATGCCAGGCCTAACACCCACTCTGATCTACTGGCAGCAGCCACATTAAAAAAAATATAAAATAAAAAAAGCCTGAAATAATAACATATGCTACAGGCTCAGTTACTAATATGGTGAGCTGAATTCCCTCCTGATATATGTAAATAGGATTCAATAATGAGCTAACACAAAGTGTCATGGTATCTGTACAAGAACACTATAGCGTCAGGAATGCAAGCCTTCCCCCCCTTCCAATAAAATTTATATAAAAAAAAAAAAAAACCCTTTCACATATTTTCCAGCACTGTGGAGACTCCCTCATCGCTGCTCCCCTCTCAGTCTCCTGCAACGTCATTAAGGAGGCATGGTGTCCTCCTGAGACAGTGCAATCCAATGCTTCTCAGAAAGGAGTGTTAGGGATCTGATGTGCATTTAATGTGTCTCATAGAAAGCTACATTATCAAGCGACAGAGTTACATAGGCAAAAAAGAAACGTGTGCCCATCATTTTACTCAGTCACTACCCTTTAGTGACCATAAGTTTAACCCCGAATGGTCCTTTCTGGAAAATAGGTGCTTAAGTGTCTGTTCGATATGTTCTGTGGGATACGTGCAGATTATAGGTTGTGAAACCTTGGCATGGGCAAATGTTCATTTGGAAATATCACCAGTGTATTCCCAATCCTCACTCATGTTTTGGGTGCTGTAAGTGGGAAAGTGTTAATTCTGTTTCAAAATACATATCAATGAGAAAATAAACAATTTTTAAGGTTTAGTGTATATTAAATACGAGAGTGGATTTAGGATTATCTGGACATGATTTGTACCTTGTTGTAATTCTTTGCAAGTTCCAACATCTCCTTCACAACAGTTTCATTAAGTTTACAGTGTTCACTGTAGTCCTGAAGTGTCAAACCTTCCATCCAACTCTTCTTATGCAAATTTAGCAACATCTACAGAAAAAAAAAATAGTTATTAGGATCAAATGAAATACTTATTTCCCAAAACTGTTTATTAAAAGTCTCAAAGGACTATGAATTAGGAATATTTCAAGACTGCTTACATTCTCTGAAGAACATTGATAGGCCTTCACAAAACGGCATACAACGTTTACAAATGTAAACAGAAATTCAAAATACATTGCTACTTATGTTGATTATATAGGTTATATTGCTCAGTGGTCATTTTCTGCCTGCAGTACCTTTACCTGACCCAAATGACAGAGCGCATGTTCTATGTCAATAGGATTTCAAAAAGAACACTATTTTCTTCCAAGAGGAAAACAGTAGATCAATTTTCATCGCTAAAATATCACCAAAAGTGGTGGACATTTGTACGACCAGTTTAGGTAAACTGACAGGTGTAATTAATCTCAAAAAGTGATCTACCTTTACAGATGTAGTTTACCTCCAAAAGGCAGACAATAAAGGAGGCAAGACAATACAAATCGCTTACCTTTTGCTCAAGTTCATTTTTTCTGTAGTTAATTGTTATGGAGTAGTAATGTCGGTTAAGGCCATGAATGAGAGCCTAAAACAAAGAAAAAGAAAATAAATAGATTAACTACAGAAAACAAAAACAATACAACATCTAACCCTTTGAATGACAAACAGTTAACCCCTTAAAGACCTAATTTGTTTGTTTTTCACTTGAGGACCAAAGCAATTTTTGCTCGGTGTGTGTTCAACCACAATTTCCATCTTTTCTCATTGACTGCACCAACACATTATGTACGGTTTTAAAAGACAGATTCCGTAGCACTTCCGTAGTTATGAGATGTGACATATACACATATACATTCTCATTTGTTAAAAAAAAAAGTGCACAAAAAACAAACATTTTTCCATAGTTTTGGCAATAATAATGTGTGCATAATTAGTTCAGCTAAAGAAAAGTAATTCAAAATAAACCAATCTATTTGGCCCGATTTACAGAGTCCATAATATGTCTAGGATTTCAGTTTATTTTTGGTAATTGCAGGTCACCAAAAACTAGAAGTAAAATAAAATGTCAATGATGAGCAATTTTAGAATTTTATATGGTTGTCTTGTAAGTGTAATAGCCATCACACAAAAATGTAAATATTTATATAAAGACGACACTACAGGCTATTTACCTAAGCGTATTTGGACAGTTTTTATGTAGCCATTTACCAGCCTGTCATAAATATTGTATTACATTTAGTCAGATTTTTTCTTCTTCCTGATTTTTAAATGCACACACAAGGCTTTTTCAGTATTTCGTAAACCTGATTTATGTTACTACTGTACAAAACCCCATATTGTGTTTAGCTACATCTTATGAGTACAACAACACAACAATGTGTACCTTTTGTCACTATACTGTGAAGCTACAGTGCCATATAAGAGACCTGACCATTTCAGTTTTTATAGATGTATTTGATTGCCTATGTCTCATTTTAGGGTGTTAAAGCAGTTGGACTGTTGAAATTTCACTTTGTCAAAGTAGACATTCCAGGGTCTCTCATATAGTGTGCACTGTGCCTTAGTACATATATATTATGCTCAGCAAACTCTTCTAATGAAATAAATACCCCCAATGTATGCCTTTGTCAAGTTGACAATAGGAATTTTCATCAATGCATTTGATGAGCCTATTCCACAATTTGGGGTAATGTATACATTTCTCAATTCAAATCACCTCAAATTAAAATTCAAATGAATAAATACCATTTGTGTAAGACACCACGGGGTATGTCAAATGGTATATTTCGAGCATAATTAATATTATTTAGCATTCATTTCTTTCAAAGTTTATAGCATTATTTTCACATTTGTTTACATGCACATTTAAATTTAGCGGTTCATTTTGTAAACTTGATAGGTGCTACTGTATTAAAAATCACTAAATTGTGCTCAGCTATATCTACAGAGTACAGAATAACCCCCTTCATATACCCTGGTCAGGTTTTTGTAATTATATAACCTGCCCACTGCAGTTAAAAATCAAAACAAAAACACAAGTTAAAGGTTGGTCTATGATGCAATTGGGTATATTTTAGTAGCGCACATATTTAAATTACTCCAAAAAAATGCATACCACTTGCAACAGTGGACACAATAGGGACTCTCACATGAGATGCCCCTTTTTAAACATTTTTCTCTCCCAAAGTTTGTGGTATTCATTTTTAGTTTTAAATATGTTTTCTAAAATCTCGGGGCATTAAAGCCCTGCACTGCATTAGGCATAGACAGTCATGTAGTCCTTAAGTGATTAAACAACAATCTGGTTAAAAAACTTTTCTTATTCTTCATGCAATAGTTGGTAAATACACTGAACAATATTATAAACACAACACTTTTGGTTTTGCCCCCATTTTTTATGAGCTGAACTCAAAGATCTAAGACTTTTTCTATTTACACAAAAGGCCTATTTCTCTCAAATATTGTTCACAAATCTGTCTAAATCTGTGTTACTGAGCACTTCTCCTTTGCTGATACATCTACCTCACAGGTGTGGCATATCAAGATGCTGATCAGACAGCAAGATTATTGCGCCTTAGGCTGGCCACAATAAAAGGCCACTCTAAAATGTGCAGTTTTACTGTGTTGGGGAGATCTAGGAGGGGTCCGAAAACCAGTCAGTATCTGGTGTGACCACCATTTGCCTCACGCAGTGCAGCACAACTCCTTCGCATAGAGATGATCAGGTTGATGATTGTGGCCTGTGGAATGTTGGCACACTCCTCTTCAATGGCTGTGCGAAGTTGCTGGATATTGGCAGGACCTGAAACATGCTGTCTTATACGCCGATCCAGAGCATTCCAAACATACTCAATGGGTGACACGTCCGGTGAGTATGCTGGCCATGCAAGAACTGGGATGTTTTCAGCTTCCAGGAATTGTGTACAGATCCTTGCAACATGGGGACGAGCATTATCATGCTGCAACATGAGATGATGGTCATGGATGAGTTGCACAACAATGGGCCTCAGGATCTCGTCACGTTATCTCTGTGCATTCAAAATGCCATCAATAAAATGCACCTGTGTTCGTTGTCTATAACATACGCCTGCCCATACTATAACCCCACCGCTACCATGGGCCACTCGATCCACAACGTTGACATCAGCAAACCGCTCACCCACACAACGCCATACATGCAGTCTGCCATCTGCTCTGTACAGTGAAAACCGTGATTCATCTGTGAAAAGAACACCTCTCCAAAGTGCCAGACGCCATCGAATGTGAGCATTTGCCCACTCAAGTCGGTTACAACAACTAACTGCAGTCAGGTAGAGACCCCGATGAGGATGAGCATGCAGATGAGCTTCCCTGAGATGGTTTATGACAGTTTGTGCAGAAATTCTTTGGTTATGCAAACAGATTGTTGCAGTAGCTGTCCAGGTGGCTGGTCTCAGACGATCTTGGACGTGAAGATGCTGGATGTGGAGGTCCTGGGCTGGTGTGGTTACATGTGGTCTGCGGTTGGATGTACTGCTAAATTCTCTGAAACGCCTTTGCAGACTGCTTATGGTAAAGAAATGAACATTCAATTCACGGGCAACAGCTCTGGTGGACATTCCTGCAGTCAGCATGCCAATTGCACGCTCCCTCAAAACTTGCAACATATGTGGCACTGTGCTGTATGATAAAACCGCACATTTTAGAGTGGCCTTTTATTGTGGCCAGCCTAAGACACACCTGTGCAATAATCATGCATCTTGATATGCCACACCTGTGAGGTGGATGGATTATCTCGGCAAAGGAGAAGTGCTCACTAACACAGATTTAGACAGATTTGTGAACAATATTTGAGAGAAATATAACTTTTGTGTACATAGAAAAAGTCTTAGATCTTTGAAGTCAGCTCATGAAAAATGGGGACTAAAACAAAAGTGTTGCGTTTATAATTTTGTTCAGTGTAGCTATTTTTGCAGTAGGTTGGTTAGTTTGTCGTTTTTTTTTATATGATCTCACAAATGTTTAATACATTATTTTTGTTAAATCATGCAAAATTTTATTCAATGAGGCCATTATTTTACACGTCTGAAAGAGAAACATAGTTTTAACAGCTTTCAATTAGTAATATACAGAAGTGGAACTGGGAATTAATCATGCTGGACACACAACATCCTTAAGCTTAAAAAAATAATGAACAGTTCAAGATGCTATGATGTTTACAAGGTAGGTCATTATACACTGGCTAAAGGGTCTGGCATAATGTATTCTCTAGAAACATGCAAGTATGGGCATGTCCACACCAAACAAACAAAGGCAGTATTTTTGTCCTCATTAAATTGTGCATTTGATTTACTTGAAGTATAAAATTGCAACATTGACGCTTGCATGATTTAGTAATATGTAATGTATGCCAGATGAATCCAAGGACTCATATTGTGCAGAAAAATAAAAAATACACGAAAAAAACAATGAAATTAAAGGTCTACAGTATAGTAGTCATTTGACCATTCCTCAGCCTTATAAACAAGGCTACAACTCCCAAGACAATCGTAATTGTAGTACCTTGGTTTAGCAGGAGCCAAACGTGTTAGCAACCCAGAGGTATGCCCTACTAATGACTGTTCATAATTAATCATCTGAGAAAATATCGGTATGTCTACTTTGGGTCTTTGCACATAACGCAACAACAAAAAAACCCAACAATCTAAAACAGTTTGAAAGCTGAACATAATGTTATATTTAGAAACATTTCCTCCACCATACAGTTACCAAATTCATACTATAATTTTCCTCATTTTAGACTTGGTAGTTAGCACAAACACTGTCTGGATGCGGAAAGGGACAGAAGAATGTAAACAATTAGAATGGTGGAGGTGATAAGTTATTTAGACTTAATATAGTGAAGTACAATTATGTACATTCCAACGGTTGTGGATCACATACCACATGATGCTAATCCAGCCTGGCTGTGCATCCTAAAAAAACAAAACAAAACTAACAGATCTTGCCATCTATGGAACCCTAACCTAGAACAATGGAGGAAAAAATAAAAATAAAATAAAGTTTGGGTTTCTAATAAAATCCAATATACAGAAATTTCAAAAGTCGCATATGCCAAAAAGCAGAACTTACTTGTATGGACGGTTTGTTTAAATGACCAAGATTTGACGTGGTTTGTCTTGGTTCGTGTCCCAGGACCATCATGTTGGCATTGATGAGTCTGAAGGCATCAATAACAACCTGGAAAGAAATTAAACAGACAGTCGTATCAGTTCCTCTGAGAACCTTCAAGCAGAACATTGGACCAGGCATGGACAATTCATATCAGTGTTGGCAGGTTTCCAAATATGCATTTAATTAGAATATTAATAAAATGAAACCCCTGCTGGCTTTGCCATTCTGCGTGCAAAAGGAACATTAAAGATTGTTTCTTTCTTGGCATCACAGAGTAACAATAAATACTTATTTATAAACAGATTTCTGTATTAACTTCCAAAGGTTTGACACCTAGCTTACTTCTCATCTTCAATGACGGTAAAAGGTTAAATGTGAAAGTGAGCACAAGCTAAGGGACAGTGTTTATGGCCCAGTTCTGTCAGATCAATTACACTACACATACTCCAGCAATGACAACAAAATTATAAGCAGCAAGGAACATTTCTTTAACTTTGTTTTCTAGTCAGATGGGCTTTCAGTTCTTCCGGCCACCAGGACCCAAATGACAATCTAGCATTTGGTTTTCTAAAAATACCAGCATAGCTGTTGTAATGATCAAAATTATCAACACGTATATATAAAAGATTAAAGAAAAGAAAGTAGGACATTTTAGGTCATTGGGCTCTAAATATAAATCCTGCTTGCAATGCAAAGTGTGTGAACAAGACATAATATACTAGACATGATATGCCAGAGTGGAGTAATGCAGCGTTGCACCCAGACCCAGCATCTCGGTATTCCAGCATAAAGTACTCCTTTACTCTACTGTGTGCAGCCATCCTCACATATATGTGCTAATCAGATGAAGTTGGATCAGTACTCAAAACATGCAAGTTCATTTCTGCAATAGAGAGACTGCCCACTGTGAAAAATAGAACTAATGACTGTGTCCTGCACACAAGTTGCTTACTGAAGTGTAAGCAACTCTAAGATTTATTTATTTTTAATTGTGAAGGTATATGAATGTATTTTAAATTAAGGAGAACAAACATTTTCTGCTAGTACGCTTCAGGTCCCAACGCTTCATGATGCATGCACATAGTCCTAAGGGACCTTACCTTGACCCCAGTGGGCATAATTTCACAAACTAGTAGTACTTGTCATGAACCCACAACTCAACCCTAGGGTGCATGAATTCACTCACCAGTACTTGCCCCCCAGGTGTACAAACACTCATGAAGTAGTATTTAGAAAATTGGGCAGACTAGATGGGCCGAATGGTTCTTATCTGCCGTCACATTCTATGTTTATATAAGTACCTCTAGGATCTAACTCAATCCCCACAGGGAGCATGCAAGCAGATTACCAAGATCAACATTTACTGTATCTGCAGCAGTATCCCGTGTTTTAAAAAAAAAATCTCAAGTTATTTACAGTAGGTTGAAAAACAAGAGCATGGTTTGTGATCATAGGCATTTATGGTGAATGCATCTTGATTGGTGTGAGGGAGCATTGTAACTTTTGTTTTTTTGTATTGTGCTCCAGCAATCCACAGTTACAACTTGATTATTTTCATCTAAAAAGATCTGACTGAATGCACATATTTTTAGCTTGATAGTAGAATGACAAGAACCACAGAGTATCACATTTAAATCTGCACAGCTTTTAAAAGAATCTCAACCATAAAGTCCTTGCCAAAAGCATTCTGTGCTTCATCAGCTTTTGGATTCCAATTTCTTGTCATCTTTGTATTCTTGATTTGTCTCCCACAGATTTGAAAACCTTATGTACAACTTTTGGATTTTATCCTGTTGTTATTTGCTTGGAAAAACACTATTTCAGCAGGGCTAACAGTTGACATTTTTTAATTGACTGTTCTCAAGTTATGTCTATGCTCCGAAAGACTATGTACCAGTCAAGTCTTATAGATTGCCAGACCATAGAATAACTTAAGGTAAGTATCGTATGCATTAAAAAAAAAAACAACACAAAACAGATACACTATAATATTACGCATGGTGTGTTGTGAATGTACCAGAAAAATTAGGGGAATTAAAGAAAAGTATTTTATTTAAAAAAAAAATTATATATTTAAAATCCACCCATTGTAGATCTTATTTAACTCCAAAAGATATAATGCAATAGGGACAAAAGTAAGTACACTAATGACCAGTACAAGAAATATTAAAATGTGATGTTACAGACTATAATCCTGAAGGCAACCCTTCTAAACGAGCGCAAAGGTTTAGATGTCATATTAAAGGGACACTACCGGATGGATTCAATTACATTTGTTATGTATTCTAAATAAGAAATATTCAAAAAATATTCAAAAGACACCACACACATCCAAAGTTAAACTCAACTGTCTTCCCTTCATGCAACTTTCTGCCATGTCCAGATTCACATTCAACTTAAAATACGGAGAGGTTCATATCTGTGCTGTGCTTTCTTCAATCATGAGTCACTGAAACAATGTGCAGGTATACTGCCCCTTTAAATGCACAACACAGATGAAGGTTTACCCTTCATCTAAAATCATGCATTTGGGTCGTTAGAGACACTAGGCCTGCCAAATTCTTTTTTTTTTTTTTTTTTTTTTTAAATTAGAGAGAAAAAATAAACAACTGATGGACATGGGATATGATTAGACAACATAACCTAGAATAAGAGGATTCTGATTTGTCATTCTTCTTCCTGATGTGGGGCATCGGTAGTGCATCTGTTGCTTGTAAAAACAGGAACTTTTACAAATATTTTTTGAGGAATTTTATTTTCATTTTTAATGCATTATCTATATAAGATGCAATGTCCCTTTACGTTTGGTAATAAGCTTTACTTAATGCATCCTTGTGCTGTAGAACTCATTGGTATTTAAATAATTAATAAAAATGTATAAGGTACTCAATCTCTTGCTCCAAAGGGAGGGCTGGAAAGACTTTCTGATGACCTTTGAACAGACTCGTGCAGTAAGTACATTAAGCAGCATATTCCGACTCTATACTATGGGAGGTTTTACAATGAAGACGACCGGAATCTCTGATAATGTAACAGACTGCTACAGTGCACCATTTACATGTAGATAGTATTTATCATATTAGTCCTATATATCACAATCCGGCAGTGCTTTACAAATAGTTATGCCAAAGCTGGACATAGGTTTTTCGTAAAAGATTTGAGTTGCGGAAACGTAGAGTCACAAACATCAAAGTATGCAATTCCATGGGAATATATGAGATTTCTTTCAATCATAGCTATGAGAGGGCTGTTTGTCCAGGTGTGCACATCATTAAAACTCTAATAATTATCCCCTAATGTCCAACAGTGCAGGGATTAAGCAAAATAAATATAATATATATATATATATATATATATTTATAGAGAATACTCTGGAAATAGCCATTTTGGTTTGCAATGGTGCTTCCTGTATTTCAATTTAAGGACCACTATAGTGCCAGGAAAACATACTTGTTACCCTGGCACTATAGTGCCCTGAGGGTGCCCCCACCCTCAGGGACCCCCTCTCGCCGGGCTCTGGGGTGAGGAAGGGGATAAACTTACCTCTTTCGCCAGCGCTGGGCGGGGAGCTCTCCTCCTCCTCTCCGCCTCCTCCTCTTCAGCTGAATGCGCGCGCACATTCAGCCAGTCCATAGGAAAGCATTATTAATGCTTTCCTATGGACGCTGGCGTCTTCTCACTGTGATTTTCACAGTGAGAAGCACGGAAGCCCTCTAGCGGCTGTCAATGAGACAGCCACTAGAGGCTGGATTAACCCATTTATAAACATAGCAGTTTCTCTGAAACTGCTATGTTTATTGAAAAAAGGGTTAATCCTAGCTGGACCAGGCACCCAGACCACCTCATTAAGCTGAAGTGGTCTGGGTGCCTATAGTGGTCCTTTAAATAATAAATTATACAACATTAGGTATTTTCTATAAGCACAATTTCCATTTCACTGTGATGCATCTTGTGGTGTTAAAATCTCTTTTAGTGACTTACCATTGTTATTATTATTATTATTATTATTTGGACCCCTATTGTCAATCCAAAAAATAAAATAAAAATCAGGCATCTAAAACAAATGTACCTTGATTCCAACATGCACATAAAGAGAGCTAAGGAAAATAGGAGCAAAAGGTGTTCAGGGAGGGTGATACCACCAATTTCTCAGAACAGGAGCTCAAGGTAGGTGTTAGTGTTTTAATTTCCCAATAGTAGGGTAAACCAGACATGGACTACAGAGGAGGTATGAAGAAACAAAGAATAGGGCCTCTATAGCACATTGCAATAATGACCGGTGTCTTTTACAAGAGATGCACATTGCAAATTTATAATTTAATCTTGGAGGGCATTCGGAAATGAATTTCGTTTTAGTTATTTCATATTTCAGCTCATTTTCATCTGGGGCTTTTTGTTGTTTTCTCCAACTCCTGTACACACATATTTACACACCTATCTATGATCTTTCTCTCTGTAACAATATTTATTTTTTCTAACCATATCCAATATCCGTGACTTACAGAAGACTGTGCATTAAAAATAAAAATAAATCAGCACTTGCTTTTGAAGGCACCAATTATCAATAAACAATTATAATCACCAACAGAGGTGGTAAAGATTAATTAGATTTTAACAAGAGTTGGCCATGTTTCTTTTGTTTTAAATGTATTAACAACTGGTTATACATATTACAAAAGCATACATTTATTTGTGAATAGGATTGTTGCTGCAACTCTAGAACTCAATAAAAATATCTATCAAACAATACTCCTGACCACACTCTTCTCGTAGCCACACTGAGACTTATGAGGTCACTGCTGCAGATGACAATTTATAACAAAACCATTAGCGGTTTCGGTAGCACAGGGAACCCTCCAGTCATTGTCTTTATTATCACTGCATGAATCGGCAGCATATGATTGCTTATAATTTCACAGGCTTGTTAAAATCAAGTTAAAGGTCTGTTTTCTTGTTGAATAAATTTTGTTCATATAATGCTGCCTATTTTATACACTCTGTCTTTAATAGAACCTTTGGTCTAGGAGTATCTCACGGATCAAAACAGAGCACTAAAATAGGGGCTGATGATGCTATTTAAATGTGTGATTCCTGCTGTCTTCTTGTTAGTATCTTTAATATAATAGAAGACCTTGTCTGTTTTGTAATTAACACATCTTTACTGGAGAGATATTTGGAAGTGATTGCTGTGAATATACTGGTTATAAAATAAACACAATCACACACCACTTTCTGTTATCAAATTTGTGAATTGTACACATTATATTCCAGATCAACAAACTGTGATATAACAGCCAAGAACAAGTCACATATTAGTACAGCCCTTTATTTTTCTGAAAATATGTATTTTCTCTGACCTTGCAAATATAATTAGCTGGTGGGATGTGTGGTTTGAGAATCATGGTTTCTGTACTAATTGCATCTCTTGGAATTAGATACTAAATATTTGGAAGCTGTCAATAGAAAATAGAAGCTGCATCTTTTTTTGTACATCTGTGTTAGCTTGTGAATCCATCATGGCTTGAAAAAAAAAAGAATTTGGATTCCATATTTATTCTATACAAAGATGGCAGGTGACTGACCCGTGGATTGTAAAAATAAATATTTTCACTAAAATAAACTAAATGCCAGATTATTTCCAAACAATAAAATCTTCAAAAATTGGCTCCCTCTAAATGACAATAAAAAAAAAAGCCTGCCTGACATTGTCATCTGCCTCATTTTGATGTAGTGCTATTTAAGCATACTAACTCCATGTAAATAGTGATATACTTGAAATATATATGTAGATTTTCTTTTTGCATTCAAAGTGTTTTTTTTTTTTTTTTTTTGTTTTTTTACAGCGAAAAAAACCCTATCATGCCTATCATGCTGGTAATCTGCTCAAAAAAAATTATGCCTGCTCATTTTTTTTATTTTTATTTTTTAAATTGAAACCTTAAACTTTCATTTTAAAGAGATTTGTCAATTTCAGAATTTTTGTGGCCATGTCGCAGTATTTAAAAAGAAAAAAAAAAATGACCTCTTCCTCAAAAATATTTATTACTATTCATGAAGACTTTAGACTATGGTGGAAATATGCATTAGGAAGGCAAAATTGTGTTCTTGAACAGACAAAGGTACAAAACGATGGCTATCAGAAAGGGGAAATACAAAATAAATGAAAGAGATTTTTCCAAAATTACAATGAACATGAATTAAAAAAAAATTAATAAATTTTAATTACAAGATTATATTGAGATTTAAGAATTTCAAAGAAAGACCACATCCAAGGCATAACAAAAATTGGAAAATTTAATATTTCTGGAAAGTATAAAGATCATTTTTGAATCATGTGATTGAATGCAAAAGGTAGTGCACAAATATAAAAGAATGTGTTGGCTTCACAGACGTTTCTGCATTTTCATGTCTCCACAATAAATATAAAGAATTATATTTCCACACATTAATTTTTATAGTAAGTGAACAGGATTTTAAAATATGCGTTTCACTACAGATAAGGAGTATATTACCCTGAGAATAAACAAACTGTATATGAACACAGGAAATCAGTATGTGGGGCCACAATCTGACCACGAAATTCTAGAATCTAACTCCAGTGCTTTAAAGTCATACTCATTACAGTTGACAGACACTGCTACAAATCGTAGAAATTAACGGGTAGTTGGAGACCTTGTCATTGTACATTAATTAACCTTATTGGTCAAATTAGCAGCTAATTAACGTCCAGCTCTACAGCATAGTGATTCCTCCAGAGACAATGAGGTAATTACAAACATTGCAATTTCAACACAAATGCTACCCAAGACGTTGGGTTTCTTTCAAGCCACATTTTACAAATTTAGATTAATTGTGGCCTAAAACCCTTAAATTATGAAACTGACTAGTAGGCAAAATATTATATTGCAGAACCTACTCAACATCTGGTATGTATGTTCCTTTCAATCTTCTAAGACTAAGACTTCAAAAGTGAACAGCATTCGAGTGGCTCTATACATTCTGTATATCATCATATATTTAAATATAGACCATAGCAGTTTAATTGAAAAAGAAAATGAGATTTCCCGCTTGCCATGTGCATGTTGGGCACAGATCATCATTTTGCAAAGTTGGGCTAGGATTTACACTGGAAAAATAAAACAAACACATTTTGATTGGCTGCTGACATCACAAAATGTCAGAAAAGGTTTAAATTGTTATGGTATTCTAAATAACCCACCTCCACTCTGAAATACTAACATTCTCGATTGTTAATTCTAGCTGCACCCATTACAGCTTGGTCAGGTGAAAACAATATTAATCAATTTTCATTACTATCTTAAACTGGTTTATGGAAAGATCCGTCACACTTTATGTAGGCTGCTAGTGAACACATACAAGTATATACAATGTACTAAACAAATCCAGGACAGCAGGTCATCATGGCAATATAAATATGTTTCTCTGCTTGTCAGATGAGACCAAAATATTTCCTGAGACTGGCTCCCATAGACTGCAAGTGTGAAGACTGTTTCTGCAGAGTCAGCTTTAAAGGGACACTATAGGTACCCAGACAACTCTAGCTCATTGAAGTGCAAACATCTCCAAAGGTGACATGCAGGCTTGGTGAGCAGTAACTGGAGAGAAGCTAAAGGAAGATATACTTGCTAGAAATAAAATGGCAGCTTCCACAAGGGAGAGCTTCAAGCATCTACCTCCAGCTACTGGAGCCATGCATGTGAAATAGAGAGAGGGACACAGTGGTCTTATCTCAAGATTTGCAAAAAGCAAGCCTTTTCTACACAGTCATTGCACACATTTGTGTTAAATGACAAAAAATGTGATGTCCGAAGCTCCACTTTTTATCTACATTGGGCTTACACCATGGCCTCGACAAGACACATTTTGCTTGCATTGGAATTTCAATTAAGCTCTAACATAGTGAGTATTTCCTTAAGATTTTATCTTTAAAAAAAAAACTCAGAACAAATTATTTCCCTAAAAGGAGACAAAGAGGGAAGAGTACTCGTGCAAACCATTTCCATACAAGCACACATTGTATTATGAATTATTACCTTGTATAACCATATACACAAGGTAAACTAGACTGTAACACCACAGACTTTGTTACCTACAACGCTGCGTTAAAATGAAACATCAAGTTTGTATGCCACAGACGTTCTGTAAATGCAAGACCAAGTTATTTTTTTCATTTGGTGACAACGGGGTAAAACAAAATCAAGGAAAAGAGATAAACCAAAAATCTAACCATAAGATTCTTTTTCGAGAAACTCTTCACTGGCTACTCACATTCTACCCTTCAAAATGGAATGCTGTAATCTAATCAGGGCATCGCTGCATGGAACTGTGCAAGAAGCAAATCTTTTTGACAATGCATTTCCAAGATGGCCACCTACACAGTGAAAATGTCAGATCCTTAGCTAGTAAACTATTACTACAGCTTGGTTATGCGAAAATAATCTAAATTTAATTTACAACAATATTTTCAACAGGTTAAGAGGGAAAAAAAAACAAGTCTTAAAGTGATAAAGTCTCTAACAACCAGCAGTCAATGTTCAAAGATGTGTCTGCTCTGGAAACAAAAAGGCCCTTACCACCTTAATTTATTGTAAAAATCATACTAACCTACATGGGATATTGTTTTAACTCATTGAATAAAAAAAGAAAAGAAAATAAAAGCTTGTTATGTGATATTGTCTTTAAAAGTATGCATGTGTATACTCTGGCTACTGATTATTGTATCTTCCATAACACGGCAACCAAAGAGCTGGAATGATCGCTGCCTGTTCGTGGCACTTCAGTTTAAGATTCTTGCATGCATGATTTACATTTTTTGTGGACCATGTTATTGTAATGTATTCTGTGATCACACAGGCATTGTTGATGTGCCAGGTGTGGTAGAGGATTAATGTCCCATCTAAAGCTTCTTTTATCACCTGCAATAGATCGGTTATCAAAATCCTGCTCTCCTTCTAGAATCGTTAAATATTAAACTGGGCATGTGACCCTGTGAGTGCAGCTTGGGTTTATGATTATTTGGTTACTTCTGCTGCCGTGCACTGTCAGGCATCCACAAGAGAAAAGCATCATCTACTGCCTCCTCTAAGCCCACAGCATAAAAAATTCACAGAAAACAGACTTTTTATGCCATTTTCGATGGAAAGCACAAAGAGCTGAAACTGACTGATGCCAAGTGAATATCACTGAATTACCGTGATTGTGTGCTTCAGGTTAGACACATTCAAATTATTTATACAATGTCAATTTTGGCTTTAGAAAAACAGATTCTTGGGAATAAGTGCATTTTCTCTGCACCCGTCGAGAATTCTTCGCTCTGATTTTATTTATAAACAAGATGGAAATACATAAGTGGGATTTAAGCGTAACCCTTTCCATACAACACATAAGCATGTAAAATTGCATGTACACAACTCAATTTATCATCAATTGAAGCTATACATCAGCTGATCTCCACACATATACCACAGTTGCCTTTAAGCCATTTAAGAAAACGTACATAAGTATTTATTTTAAAAATGCATTATTACAAACTACACACCATATTATTGCTACTTATTGTTCAAGTGGCAGCTCCATCAGAGAGTAGATGTAATCTGCTGCCTGAGTATATAATGGAACAGATTTTATGGATTTTGTACAACACTAAATACAATGTAAAATAATTCCGGTGATGCTGCAACGTCTTACTGAAATTAAATCCCTGGCATTAGAGATGTGGTAACGTATTACAAGGAAGCAAAGCCTAGGTGTACCAAACGCTTACACATAAGGATAAAATATGGCAGATACTTGTTGTGCCCTACTTTTTGCCTCCTCCCACCATCCAATAAAGTGAAAGCTTACTTTAAATAGAAGTATGAGATTACTTACCATTACGGTTCACTAAGCCTTTTAATAGTAATTAAAAGTATTTAATTTTAACTCCTTGGTTTTAAATACCTAATTTTCATCAGTATTATTTGACATTGCAAATAGTATCCAGAACTAAACCAAATGAAATGATCTAGAATATTGTGTCTCTCTCATATATATATATATATATATATATATATATATATATATATATATATATATAAATTATAAATACACAAACATGGATGTATGTGTAAACAGATGATCATCAGACAGATCTCATTTTTATTGCTTTAATTGTTGTCACCTATATATACACACACACGCATATTTGTGTATATATAAATATATATTATATACACACATATATATATATATATATATATATATATATATATATATACACACAAACATGCGTGTATGGTGTACACAAATGTATATATAGATGATGACAATTAAAGCAATAACATTTGTATCTCCGAATAGCCCCGAAGTAAAACTGGTCTATGTGTATTTTGCTAATTCAACAGTAAATTTGGTAATAACCTTTGTTTTCTAATACAGAGGAGCCAGGCCTCATCGTGCCACCAGAGTAATTATTATTTGTAAAACGTCAACAAATAGGTGGATGAACAAGCAAGTTGCAGTAATAGTAATGCAACAAGAAAATTGGGCACAGAGGATCAGAATACCCTGTTTAAACAAGCTTCCATTTTACACTGGTCTCATGTTTACGTTGAAAGAAATAAGAAATTACAGCGGATTACAGCAAAAAATATCTAACAAAGTGCATTTAACCAATGCACACCCAATATTTGTTTCTCTATAAAAGAAAAATTGCTTTGCTAAGTTGTTACGCTACAGCTAGTGAAAAAGATTGTTAATAGAACACTGATGTTGCTCATTTTTAATATTTCAGGTACGCCACCTTGCTGAGAACTGCATCAGATAAAAACACCAAATATAATATTATGTAAATGCAGCTTGGGAAGTTTCCCCAAAACAGGCTGTGCTGGCTCCTGCTCGCAGACGTAAAATGTTTAGCTAGATACATAATGACAGACTATTTTAAGAGGAACTTCCATAATAATGCATTGCGATCATTTTATCATATCTATTATTTTACATTACAATGGAAGTGACATGTTCCAACAAGACACCTCAGCAGTATTTTAAAGCAGTAAACCATTCAAGCCAATTTCTGTATATTCTGACTTTTTCTAATCCGCTCTCTCCCTGTGGCTGAGCAAAATCGAATTGCCTCTCACATTTGCAGACAGCTCTGTGAAGGTGATAATAGAGCTGCACCCTGCTGTCACGAGGCAGGAAATAGGAAAATGGCATATGGGGCTAGAACGAACTAAAGAAAAAAAAAAAAAAAACTAAAACCAAACAAGAACAAAAGAGATTTAAACAAAGGAGAACTACAACCCAATATGCTTTGCACGTTAATTTCTTTTGAAAACACATTTCGCACACTTAGCCATTCATCTGTTTCCTTGCGACAAAATGTGAATGGTTGGGATGAAGTCTTTAAGGAAACTTTGTCTAAAATGCAATGAATACATTGAAAAAAAAAGCATCGGTCTGTGGTGGACAGTTTCTGTAGAAGAGGCAGATGTAATTGGATAATCAGTACTTTCTTGATAACACGGGTAAGCTCACTTTCATAGAGTTAAAAATCAACCAATTAACGGACAAAGGGAACATTAACTGCTTAAAATTAGGCAGCGCTTTAAAAAGCTACGGGAACTATCTTGACCGTGAATTTGATAGAGGCCTCTTAGGAAGAAAATGACTTAATAATTATATGCTGTGATAGGAAAAACTGAAACGGATAAAAAAAAAAATGTAATAAACAAAAGCAAGCCTAGATTCATGGGTACATATATATAATGAGCACTAAAATGGAGTTGCATTTATATTGCGGACAGCACAGAAGTCAGGAGCTCAGAATGCCAACATGCCAGAAAATAATGTGAAGGAAATAAATAATGTTTTCCGTCATACCTTTCCCTTAACGCTCTGAATAGGATCCACTACTACAGCTACTGCTCTCTCCGACAGGGCTTCGAAACTCTGCTGAGTGTTTATATCGACTCCAGAAAGCCAGCATCCAAAGCCGGGGTGACTGTGATACCACCCGACCACCATCTCGGGCCTGAAACAAAACAAAAAAAAATGTTCAGATACCAAACAGTACAAGCAAAACCGTTGCAAGATATGAAAAGAGGCATTAAACTAGCAGAGTATAAATTAAGGCGAGGAGCAGGAAACTCGCTGGTGTGAAAAAGCCACCATTAGGAACATTCACCATAGTATCATTGTGAAAGCAAGAAAATGAATAAGTGTGACAAAAGAGTGGTATCATTAAGGGATGCACATTAGCAATAGTAGATCGTGCTTTCAGTATTTCACCCTGTTACCACACCTTCCCAGAGCCAGTTTTTACCCTTTCAGCACTTGAGTAAATATCTTCTCTTTAAATATCAATTAAACCAGCAGTACAACTAGGAACTCAGTCAAAAAGCAATTTACACTGTTCCGCTCAGCTGCTGAGCCTTTTGCTAACATTAATTTTGAAGTTTTTTTTTCACAGTAAAAGAATTTTGAACTCGTACATGACAACTGTTGAGAGGTAAAGAATTAAATTGCATGAAAAAAAATGATCTGTGGAATTACAGTGTGCGCGTTAAAAGTTAGATAGAGTTGTTTACTAATAAAGCAATTAATGTCATCAATGGTGGGTAAGCTTTGCTACAACTTCGTTAAAACCAAGGTGTACAGAAATACCAAGCCAAAAACTTGCAACTTAAAAAGCGCAGTAGCAACGAATTGTAGAGGTATTAACGATCCAAACCCTGCCAGAAAAAAAACAAAAAGATAAAAGAACTGCATGCGCATGTTATTGTTTAGAAAATAGACTATTTTGCCCAAAATTATATACTTCTTTAGAACTCAATCATTTAGTGGTTCAGATATATACTCTCTTAAAAAGGAATCCCCATTATGAAATGCTTATAAAGATGGTGTTGGAATTTAAATGAGATTCCAATACTCTCAACAGATATAATAGGATAAAGTAGAGAATACTTTGTCTTGTGTATTTTTCCCATGCTTTAAAAAAAAAAAAAAAGAAAAAAAGAAAAAGGGGAAGCTACTGCTATCAAACCCCCAGCCGCCACGAGGAGAAAATGCTTTGTTTAAGGAGCTTCTGTCATCTCACTAACTTTTATTAGAATTACTTTAAGTGACAAGTGAATATGAATGAGAAAGTATTTATATAGCATATAGACAAGCGATGGTGATAAATAAAAGATAGAGGTATGATTCTCTTTGCAAACCATGCATAAAAGATAGTGTGTGTAGCAATCACAGGCAATACATATTATAGGTATGGGTCACTTATACTGTATACATTCACACTAACTCTAATATTAGCCACAGTTTGAAAGCAGGCAAGTTCAGACAAGTAGCTATATCAGAATAGTCTTCTATGAGGACATGGATAGCTGCTGGCTAATTTATTAGAGTAGAGTATAGAGTATCCACATACATAACGTTAGGCTGATATGCTGCACCGCTACCAAGGAATATATGCAAGGTATGATAACTTTGGCCATTTGTATTTAGTAGAATCAAGCACCAGCAAGGGTGGTGCACATGGCAATATCTACACAGCTCAGCTCTGTCTAAAGATAATCCAACACACATTTCAACCTATAAGGGATTATTTTGCCAATTCTGACACAGGTTTCTGCTGCTATTGGGGACTGTGTTGAACATACTTCTGAACGGTTTCTTCCAAATGCCTGGGGATATCAGGTCATATAACATTTATTCTGTTGATACATAGTTACAATATTTCTGCCTAAAAACTTACACCACCATTGTAGACAGCGTTCACTTCCTTTAGCTAATGCCACTTCTGATATGCTGCTCATACAGACTCTGAAGTGGTTAAAGTGCTTTCAATGAATGAGTCAAAAAATAGTTTGAATGGGGATGCATCTATTAAAACAAACCACTCTTTACTTTCAATGGATTTAATTTAAAGCTTCCAATTCACCTATCTGCAGCCTGATTTTCCTCAAAATGCAAAGCGAGCACCCCTACGGATCACTTAACATCATGGAGTAAAGTTTTGAAAAGCAAGAACTTACCTTCCGGTTTGCTTCAACATGTCCAACATTTTTGCCTGGAACACTGGGTCGACTGCCTCCACACTAACACCCTGAAAAACACATTTATTTATAGCCATATCCTTTTCCATTTTAAATATACAGGACTCATTAAAACTACAAGATTGCAAATGTGCATTTCCCCCCCCTTCTCTTCTAACTATGCACTAGAACGAAAGTATGAACAATTTAATTCAATATTTGCAGCAGGGAATGATAGTTGCAAACCAAGCTGTTCAGATAGCTAATGGTAAAGGGTTATTGCTGTTACAAAACAAGGAACAAAACTGTTAAAAGTAGCAGGATTAATCTTCTAAAACCACGTTAATTAGCAAAGGGAGCAATTTGTGACAAACATGACAGTTTTGTAGAAAGCCTACACAGTTATGAGTAAGGCCAATCCAAACATTAGCAATTGCAGTGCGGAAAATACTGCTCGACACTAACAAAATTGTTACATAAGCAAGATATACAGGAGCATGCTTGTTCTGGTTGGCAGAAGGTATTGGACACAAGCATCATGAATGGAAATCTTTATTTCACCATGATTACATATGCCAGTCCTCAGCCATACTACCTTGCAAATTCTCATACAGAACTGTAAGATGCAAAAACAGTCTGGGTCTGCTTTTAAATGTGCAGAGATCTAAACCAAAGGCGCTTTTTCTTGGTCACAAAAACATTTCTCGAAGATGCTAAAGGGACACTATAGTCACCAAAACAACTTTAGCTTAATGAAGCAGTTTCGGTGTAGAGATCATGCCCCTGCAGTTTCACTGCTCAATTCTCTGCCATTTAGGAGTTAAATCACTTTTTGATGCAGCCCGTGTCACACCAACCTGCATGTGACTTACACAGGCTTCCAAACACTTCCTGTAAAAAGTCATCTAATGTTTATGCTTCCTTTATTGCAAATTTTGTTTAATTTATAAAATCTCATCTCCTACTCCGTTAATAACTTGCTAGACCCTGCAGGAGTCTCATGTATATGATTAAAGTTCAGTTCATAGAGCAGAATATAAAAATGTTTAAAGTAAGTTACATCCAATTGAAAACGAAACCATTCTGCTTTCATGCAGTCTGTGTGAGTCACAGTCAGGGGAGGTGTGACTAGGGCTGCATACACAAACAAAAGTAATTTAACTCCTAAATGGCAGAGATTTGAGCAGAGAGACTGTTTCATTAAGCAAAAACGGCTTCATTGAGTTAAAGTTTTTTTTTTTTTTTTTTTTTACTATATAGTGTTCCTTTAAATACTTCCTGTAAAGAGTCATCTAATGTTTACACTTCCTTTATTGGGAATGATGCGTAATGTAGAATTTCTTATCTCTCTCTGGTTATGTTAATACTTGCCAGACCCTGCAGGAGCCTTGTGCATGTTATTAAAGTTGAATTTGTTGGAGATAAAAACTTTTAAAATAAGTTATGTCTGATTGAAAATGAAACCATTTTGTTTTCATGCAGTATATGTCAGTCACAGCCAAAGGAGGTGTGACTAGGGCTGCATACACAGAAGAAAAAGTAATTTAACTCCTAAATGGCAAAGGAGTGAGCATTGAGACTTCAGATGCATGATCTATACACCAAAACAGCTTCATTAAGCTAAAGTTGTTTTGGTGACTATAGTGCCCCTTTAATATGCTGCAATTATACACTGCAAATACTGATCGTTATTAGAGGTTTATCAGATAATGCGGTGTCCCTTATTAGTTTGTGAGTGAGAAGCAAATACCAATATGGCATGCACTGTGACTGGGTGTGTATGCTATAAAAGCAGGTGTGCACATGCAGGCCAACACATGAATACAAAGGCAATTGCACACAAACTAATTATTATTTCAAATGCTTCATAGTGTGTGGTAGCATTGTGCAGTAGATGTTTACATTGACTTTAATGCACTGGTGTAATCTCTACTCAATTTATACAATATGTGAAAGAAAGCACTCTGGATTTAATTATACTATTGGAATTATCAGAATTACCATCTATTCACTCTTTTCCATCAGCCCAACTGGAGCCTTTGGTAGATGCCACAATAATGTTATTTGCCTGCAGAGTCCCAACTGTAATGCTTAATGTATATCCCTTGGTTCCAATGGTTACACATCTTAAAATTACAATCTAGGGGATTTTGTGCTTCTACCTTTGTGGCAAATGTTTGGGGAAGTCCATTTTCTGCTACAGAAGGATAGCACAAAAAGGGTTTGTCAAAAATGAAACGAAGAACTTAATGCATAAAACTCTGACTTCAACCCACTTACAAAAATTTGAAACCATATAAACAAGTTATTGCAAAAACCTTACTAATCTGCACATGATTAATCTACAATTAGCTCATTTGCCTCCTTATTGCTTTAAATTTAACCAAATTACACACACTAATCTTAAATTTGAGAATTCAACTTTGCAAAACCCAGATTATTTTGATTTCAGTGAGATGGGCTTTAAGGAAGACAGGACATCCTATTGGACTTGGTAGGAACATGAAGACCCAAGTCCTTACCAATAGAGACTCTGCTGCAAAGAATTCTGCACATTTTCAGTTGTTACACAACAGGCGTGCATTAATCAAACTGACCCAACAAACTTGATCTCTAAAACCTTGGGGCTTGGCTAATGAGTTCCTCTAATGGAGCAATAGAAATACTTTTGAAATTCTAGCTTTTGAACTATGATCTATGTTTCTACGTTGCCAAGCCAGTCATATGGCCATTAAATCATTGGAGGTCACAAAGTTAGTCTTAACTGGCGGCCAAGTGTAATTTATCTAGTATTCAACATTTCACAAATGGGTGAGATTTCTAAAAGCTGGAGCCATCAATTTCTAGCACAGCAGATACCGTTGCAAGTACCTGCTGTTTTACTCACTATTTTCTCTAGTTAATCTAGTCAATGTAGTGGTTCTATATTGCAAAAAAAACAAATTTCCAATTTTTTTATTCATTTTTAAAAATCAGTACTTTCAGTGAAAACGTAGAAATAAACGAAACGTAAAACAGAATTCAAAATTTAAAAACCCACCGTTCCCGATTGTGGCATGGCAAATACATCAATAACTCTGACTGTGTAGTCATCAACAAATTCTCCAAGCATCAGTCCCATGACTTCCATAGGGACACCAGCACGACCATGTTTAAGCATCTACAGAGAAGATATAAAATGGAATAATATTAGAGCAGAAGAATTCAATTGAGTCATAATGACCAGGTCTTTAAGATGGCATTAAATTGAAGGGATACTATAGGTACCCAGACCACTTCATCTCATTGAAGTGTCCCTGTCCCCTTAACCTTGGAGAGTTAGAGAAACTGCAATTTTTATATTGCAATTTTAAGACTGCCTCTAGTAGTGGTCTATCAGATAGCCCTAAAGGAGTTTCCTGTAATTTCATAGAGTTCAACTACGTGAAGCGGTGCTGGACGTCCTCGCGATTAGTATAAGGACGCCCAACATCGTTCAAATCCCAATGAGTGGGGTTCACATTTAACCACGGCTGCTTACCACCTGTGATAACCGGGTGTAGAGAAACAGGGCTAATGTGGAAAGAAAGATGTGCCAAGGCTAGTTGTAAGACCGTCTCATGGCGGGTTGTAATTTTGCTTTGTAAATCCACTACAGTACAACCCACCAGGCACCTGTCTTGCATTCAAACACACTGAAAGTCCACACAAATACACCCCTAAATTTACTGGCACTGCACACAAATACACCAATGCATTCACAAACTGTGATTCCAAACAAACATAGCTTTGCATTCCCACTATGGCCTTGCACACAAAATCATCCCTACATTATTACAACTAAATGCTTATATTTAATCAACAAGATATCTATATACGACGCCTTAAAAACTAACAGTAAGAACTTCAGACTGAAAAGTCACCAAAAGCCACCTGTTTTACGGCAGGACTTTCAACGGAACAAGTGCAAACTTATGCAACCCAAATAAGTCTGCTTTGCTTAGACACAGAGATTCACGTTAAAACATTGTAATTCATAGGCATTAATATGAGATGGAAACTTACCTTAAGCAAAGCCAGAGAGGATATATACACCTGTTCTGCCGTATCCACCGCAGGAGCATCTGTGGGTGGTCCCTGCAACGCAAGAGCAAAAAAAAAGGCAGAAATTATGATTATTTTGAACTGATAAAGAATAAAAACGCTTCAATACTCCAATTATTTCCTTTTGTAAAATTAACATAGCGTATAGAAATATAGAAGTCCGTTTTGAAATTTCTGGTAGCATAAAAGGTAACATCATAGGATAGCCAAGGAAGGGTCAGTTATTTAAGCCACCTCAAACAGCAAAATAATCCCTGATTTCCTAATGATCTCTCTCGCATCTTCTGAATGTAAGTACTTTTGGACTGGCATGTTTAACTGGTTTTAAAAACAAAAAAACAGATTAGATTAGTAGCTTTTGCCGTGAGCTCTTCCCACACCAGGAAGCAACTAAAAAATACTCAGCCAATCCCAACTACCCCACAGTCCAAAAAGAAGAGTGGATTATATCACTTAAGTCAAACACGTCAAACTCGCCGCCCACAATGGACGTCTTTGCGGCCCGGTGAGCCTCGAGTACATGCTTGGTGTTAAAAGCAGAGTATGTACCTGCTTTTTTTCCCCACATTGCAGGTGCCTACTGTGCTAACATTTACCTGACCGGAGAGGAAGCAGGACGCTGGCGGCAGCAAGGGAGCTCAGTCTTCCAGCTCCACTAAGCTGGGCGCCAGGGAACAGTGAGGAGCAGGAAGGAGATCTCCAGATAGATCCCCACTGGACCCCAGGGAATGATGTGAGTCTAAGCAAGAATGTGTAAATGTGTGTGTCAGTGCGTGTGTGCCTGTCTGTGTGTGTGTGTGTATCAGTGAGTGTCTGCCTGCCAGTGAGTGGATCTGTGTGTGTGTGTGTCGCGATGACCGCGGCTGGACAGTGGAGTACATGGAGGCTCGCAACGCCACACTTGACGTCGACATGATCCACCTTCACAGAGCTTCAAAAAGTAGCGGGAGGACCGGTTTGGCACAGGGTGCGGACAGCGCCATTTGGGGTATACCAGAAACCGGACTCCGGAGTCGCATACTGGCAGCTGTAATGTGAGTGGAGTCTGCTTGTTGGCTAGAGGGGGGTGCTGGGATTTAATAGAGAACGGGAAGGGAGGGGACGACTGGGATGCCGTTTTTTTTATACTGTACTTTTCAAAATAAGTATGCAAATTAGTTGCTGTGTAAAGTGCGCCAATAGGTACAATTAGGATTTAAAAAAAAAAAAAAAAAAAAAAAAAACCTACGTTTCTATGAAAATTTAAGTTGTTGTTTTTTTTTTTGCGGCCCACACAAACTTAAACCTGGTTTATTTGGCCCATGCTAGACTTTGAGTTTGACGTGCTTGACTTAAGTATTTGATCAGCAGGGGTCTGTGAGATATTTAGTTCATACCTTGTCATGAAAAGCCACAAATGAAATTACTGTGAGATAATGGAAGTGCCGTTTGCTATTAGCTTACCCATTACGTATATAATAATTTATTCTTTTATAGCCTACAGCTGCATCATTATCAAAAATAAACGCAAATGATCAACCATTTGTCCAGCAACTAAAAAAACAAGCAAAAAACAAAAACAAAAAAACAACTATTTCATAATACTGGTTTTAAAAAAATTCAACTATATCGCTTGCATACAGGATAGCTGGAGATAAAGATATTATTGCATATTATATAAGAATAATAATATAAACTAAAATAACCAGGCAAGGGAAAATTCTTGACATTCTGCAGGGGGGTCAGTTACAAGACTCTTGAAAAATCGATCTGACTGATTTTGCTCTAAAAAGTATAGATGCTTCAATCCTCCTTTAACTGTCTAAAAGTGTTAGCCAGTGAGATGACCTGCCTGCAGGGCAATAATCACAGCCTTCACTCAGGACGCAAAAACAATCTGAAACCTGGAGAGCCCATCCTGAGCTTTCACTAAGTCACAAACCAGGATAATGATGATATCATGATAATATAATTGGGAAGATGACAGAAAGGCAGCCTACCACTTCTATGTCTCAAACTACTATTAAAAATACAAAAAGATTTAAAAAAAACGGCACGGTGTGACAGAACCGCTCATGCAGAAAACAAAGGCAACTTCAGAAAGTAAGAGATCTAACATACAATAGAGAAATAATAAATAAACAAAAGTCATAGTATATTAGGTCAAGTATCTTAAATTAAAGCGGAGGAGTATTTAATGAGAGCAGATCGTAATTTGCTGGAAATTAACAAGAAACAAGCAGGAAAATGTTTTCAAGACAACGCCATCTTTCCACGGTTAAGTTATCCAATTTACAGCTTTTGCTTATGTTGAAATGCAAAGTATTGTCTTATTTCTATCACATGGGCAATGTCTGTTGACAAAAAGCTGCAGAAGGCATTTGAAATGGTAACAGCACAAATCTAATGTGCTATCTGCTCAGGCCTTTTAGCAAATTTATTAACACTATTAGCCGTTTTGCTTCACCTTCCCGTTGGTGTGAACTTACATCACTTACTTAGCCAGGTTTATTAAATACCTGCTGATTAAACAAGAGTCAAAACGACTGATAGGAAAACTGCAATCTGACGCTGAACTCTGTTTGGTGTAAATATGCCTACCAGGTAATGAACATTAACGAGGGCTAAAAACATCCAACCAGATTGAGTCAATTTCACGGAGGTGTTCAGGGACTGCATCGTTTTATTTCTAATAACGAGGCAGGTTTTTCTAGCAGGGCTTTCTGTGATGCATAGATTTGAAATGTCCTTGCATAGGTGTGAACATTACATTATTTCACAGGTAAACAGAAGGTCTCTGCAGAAGAAAATAAATATGCAAACGCAGTGAGGAAAGATAAAAGTACACGCTGATAATGAGCAGCAAAGTTGTTATCGAGAAAATAAATTAAAATGTTATCTGTGCAAAGTATCTGAATAGGATACGTTTGAAAAAGGGGAACATTTGATACAGTTAAGGATGTTTCATTGCGCACTAATCAGAACCTTTAATACCGCAAAGGTGGAGAATGCAGTTCCAAAAAAAATAAATTAAAATGTATATACGATATACACTGGAAGCCAAGAATCTACCTTTTAATGCTTTAATTTTGTGAGTATTAAACAACTAGTGTGAAAAACAAGCTACATGTAAACTACAGCTTCTGCGTCTGCTTCAGTGACTAGCTGTGCAACCTGTTATAGGAGGTGTTAATTGGCAATAGGAGTACAAGTCCGAAGCATGTTCCCCATTGTCCAAGCACCGCAAGCCTAGGTCATTAAAGTGGAAATGAATTCTTCCCTGCTGGTTTAACCCCTTGGTAGCCAAAAGGGTGAGCCTCCCACTGCAATCAGTAGTGTTCTTCTCATTCATTTCGCTCTCGAAGTGTTAAGCTGTCAGTACATCAGTAAGTAGGATCTTTTAATACAGCCATAAGATAAATAATAATAAAAGGCAAAATAGTTAACATTTAAGGAGGCCTGCGAGCCCCGCGGTTTTGCAAAGTTCCATTGTTACCAGTTTACAACGATCAGACTCACAACAACACGAAATAACGATACATATAATTCCATTTACAAACAAATATGAAGGGGAAAAAAAACAAAAAAAACACGATATGTACAATCTTTTCCATGCAAACTCCCAAACGCAAGTTGCGATTACGGAGTACAGTTGCCCGGATTCTCCAAAAACTAATATATCTTTGACTTTTATATCATACAGTCACACGGCACCGTAATAGCGACACGGCAACTACTAACAAACCACCCTAGCTAGCACCATCCCGTAGCTGAACATACCTGAGAGGAGAGCATACACTCTAGACTACTAGCTCCAATAACCTGTCTCCAGGCTATGCATCTAACCCGCCCGAGGCTGAATAGGTTACCTAGACTCAAGCGACTAGCCCCTCACATTGAGGTAACAGCCGGAATGACTATAACATACATTGCACCATACCAATAGGTAGCCGCTCGAGCTTCTCACAATAGACACGTGCCCCCAGAACACTTACTAGAGGCATAACCTATGAATGCACTGCCGGAAGACAAACGACCGCAATTGAACACACGGACGAGCCAACTAACGCCAGGCAAAACACTTATTTAGCCGTAGTAGGAACCCTAGAGGCCGCTGATAGGAATACCTACACGAATGCCGAGAATCAATTACTCTCCACACCAGATACTCCACACTATACAAGGCGCACTCTATTAATGACCTATAAGGAGGTCCCTATATCCCTAAGGACACCGCAGAGGGGAGTTAACCGACCTATGTATATTATATATCTCATTACATATATAACAATGCACGGATCTGCGTATCCACACAATATCAGATGATTTGAGAGACCTGCGAGTCTCAATGTCGACTGGGATCGTAACTAAAATGTCGATAAAAACATATTTACATAATAAAAGGCAAAATAAATGATCAAACTGCAACCATCTTGAGTATAAGGACTGTTCTAGTAATGGTGGGTATATACCAACCTAAATAATGGTATATTGAACGAATACAGCATTTGGTTTAGAGAGTGTACCAAGTCTCCCTACCTTCCAATATGCATATGGGTGTGTTATAGTAAACGTATAAGTAAAGCAGGAATACAAGTTGTATGGCACCTTCTTCCAAAGGGATACAGTATGGCTATAAGAGGTCACTGTAGTGGTTATGGTGCAAAGAGGCTATGGGCAGCATACCATGCTATTTTGTCAAAAGATTATGGGAGCAGTTCTACAATAACTGGGTCTCTCTCCAGCACCCATAGGCCACCACACCACTCACATCATGGAATTTGCACTTTATCAATTTAGTCCAACAGAACAGAATAAAAATATAGTATAGTTTAATGAGTGCTATTTTTTCTATTTTTTTATTTATTTCACTGCTGCAAAGCTATATGATATTAACACACGACAAACCTTACAAGGTCCAAGAAAAGATCGCACAATAGCAAATATGGTCATATAGTTTAGAGCCTTGAAAACACCTAGCAATCTAAAACATACATACAAGTACTACATTCAATAATCAAACATGACAGAGAAGAATACAAAAATAGAATTGCCACCTCATTCTGAGGTGCAGCGTGTGGCAAGGCCACACGGAAATAATAAAAATAGATTAGGACTGTGAGATATATATTTACTGAAGCTACATTATTACACAGAAAATATACATTTGGTGGGGAGGGGTTTCTCTGAATTGGGAGTTGTGCAGAACTGCAAATTATTTGGACAAAATAGTGACGCTGTTAAGAATAGCAAAGTTGAAGAATTGTTTCAAAGCCACTACTTTGGCATAGAATGTGCAAATTCCACTGTCAATACTCAACGATTTCTAGCATAGTGAAAAAGCAAAAAGTGTAATGTTTTTCTGATTAAGAAATAAAAAAATAAAAAAAAACCCCACAAACATGGTTAAATGGCATGGCATGTGGAATTTTTATATAAATCAAAAAAAATAGTTTACCAAATGATGATTTTTTTGTTATTTCGTTGAAAGAAGAAAAGAAAAAAAAAATTTCAGGGGGCAGGCCATTAACATATTTGAGACAATTAACATCTGACAAAAAAAAGTTTGTTGACAAACTGAACAAAGAATGACCACACAACATTAGCAAAACATGTGCCTTCAACAATTACCATATTAAAAGGATGGAGAATAAAACATGCATTAATAAATCAAACACCCAATTAATAATCATTTTAACTTTCTTAATTTGAAAAGCAGATATATGAACAAGTCAAAGGAGGAGGGAAAAAAAGATATATATATATATATATATATATATATATATATACCCCCCTAAAAGGTATAATATTTTAAGGATAGCCTTAATAATGTCATAAATGTCTCTACTTTGTTTATCGGGTCACAGCTTAATGAGGACAAACACGTGAAGGCAGCACATTCCTGTGCCAATTACAGAACCTAAGCATGAAACCAGCTTTGCTGGGGGTACGGGGTTAGTGTCATTGATGAAATGCATTTTCATTTCCAGACAGTTAGAATTTTAATTGTTTAATAGTGCACATTGTCTTCCAAAAAAAAAAGGGGGGAAAAACAAAAGTTCATGAACCCCATCTAAAGAAAGAATGGGGGGGGGGGGGGGGGGGGGCTCTATTAAACAAAAAAAATACATTTTCTCAAATCACTTATTTATTGACTTCTGCCATACTAGATAAGTCAGAGAGAAGGCTATAGTGATGAAAGTACTTTTCTAGGAATAATTTATCTAGTTTTTTAGCATATGAAAGTATATAAAGTAGTATAAACATTATTTACGACAATCATTTTAATCAACTTCCAAAAGATGTAAAGCTGTGTTATTCCAGAATAAAATTAAGTCCTGGACCATATGTGTGCAGTTCATGCGCTAACACAATTTTCATAATGCCACCTATGTTTGTAAGCCCATATTGTTCTCTGCAGGACTCTGCTAAAGGCAAAGTATGATATATACTAAACAAGATGTGGAGTATCCAGATTTAACAAATAGGACCACTGTAATAAAGATATATATATATATAGAATGTAATAGTTTAAAAAAATGTATGCATGTTCAGGTGAATGAAGCCTCTTGGTTATATACACACACACACACACACACACACACACACACACACACACACATATATATATATATATAGCGCCTGTAGTCTGTATGTCTGTCTAACTATAAAGCACCTCCAGCAGCCTAATTAGGGTGTCATAAGCCAAACCAGAACAATTGTTCCAGGTTTTTAATTCTGTGGATAGTGAATGTCTGATGTCAGCACTCACAGAATACTGGTCAGGCATCCAATGGAAACCGCCCCCCACCACCTTTGTGCTGGCTATGTCTTTGATTCAGCTCTCCAAATCTGGGGGAGTGACATTAGCAGAGGAGCATCAGGATGCATAGGGAACCTGGCCTCTGTGCTGGAATGGAGAAGTTTTAGCTTTATTTTTGGAGGGCAATGATCATTCATTACAAGAATAAAAGCCATGGTTTAGCCTTTGAAGGGTCACTATAGTGTCAGGAACACAAATATGTATTCCTGACCCTATAGTGAAAGCTCACCATTTAGGTGGCTTGCCACCCCCCCCAATGGGTTAAAAAAACAAAACAAAAATAACTTACCTTATTTTCAGCTCTCCACAGGTCTGACGGCGCTGGCCCCACCTCCTTGGTGACAATCAAAGTTGCCGATTTTTAGCCAATTCAATGCTTTCCCTTGGGAAAGTATTGGATTGGCTAAAATTCAGCAAGGGGGCGGGGCCAAACACTTTTGGCCAATCAGCACCTCCTCATAGAGATGCATTGAATCAATGCAGCTCTATGAGGAAAAATCAGCGTCTCAATGCAGAGCAGGGGGACCCTGAACAGCAGGGCTGCCTACTGTGCAGCACTGAGCCAGGAAGCACCTCCAGTGGCCATCTGAGGAGTGCCCACTAGGAGGTGTCCCTAGGGGCAATGTAAACGCCGTCTTTTTTCTGAAAAGACAGTGTTTACATGAAAATGCCTGAAGGGAACTATTATACTCACCAGAACAACTACGTTAAGCTGTAGTTGTTCTGGTGACTATAGTGTCCCTTTAATGGAAGAAATTAAGTAATGACCTTAAAAATAAAACGTATTTTTTTTATTTATTTTTTTTAAAGGACATGATTTTCCTTTTAACATTAGCTCCACATAAATTGGATTTTATCACAAAGTCCTATTTATGTGAATAATTCTTTAGAAAATAAGCCATTTGGTTTAAATGTCAACTTTAAAACCTCAAGGCTTGGATGCCTCTTGCTTCGGAAAAGGCTAGGTGTCAGTTGTATTTAGCAGGAGAGTACCAAGAAAGTGCTCCGATATATCCTGCAAAGAAACTGTTCACATCTCTACAACAAACGTGTTGATGAAAGTGGATGAATCAGGCTCTGCTGAAAGACTGAGCAACAGGTTTTAACCTGTGGAAGAAAAACGTTATCTGAAACTGCAAGCTCATTAATGTGTTCATTAAATATACTTCACATTATATACGAACAAAACAAGGCCATTCAAATATTTAATTTGGTGCAAATTAGTACAGAAAACATTACAGAGAAAACAGATGAAAGATTGGACATAGAAATTATTTTAAATTCAGTGATTTGAAGTGGTCATGGTGGCAGGAGTCAGTATGTGCAATGTTTTTTTGAGTTTGAAACACTACACATGCAGAGATGATTTAATTGTCAGCTGGGCTAGTGGTACACCCAGTATGCGTGACATTGGCAGTCCAAGACTATGTGTTTTCAATGTCAATTCTGTGCATATTTAGCATCTGTCAGCACGCACTGCACACTGCTGACAGAGCGCCTGCAACTTAGAGATCACAACCTCCTCCCCCACTACAAAAAAATCCCACCTCTTGCCAGACCGGAGCATGCACATGCGCTCTGAGCTGGTGAAACAAACAGATGCCTGGGATTGGTCAGCACACAACCCCTTCTCTAGGGGACCTTCTCTATAGTGCCCAATAGGGCATTTAAAGGGACACTCCAGGCACCCAGACCACTTCTGCTCATTGGAGTGGTCTGGGTGCCAACTCCCACTACCCTTAACCCTGCAAGTGTAATTATTGCAGTTTTTTAAAAACTATTCTATTAGACAGCCACTAGAGGGAACTTCCTGGTTTCTAGCACAGGTTTTCGGTGCTAGAGCGTCGCTGGACGTCCTCACGCTGTGTGAGGACCTCCAGCGTCGCTCTATTCCCCATAGGGAAGCATTGAAATTCATTTTCAATGCTTTCCTATGGGGTGCGCTAATGCGCATACGCGGCATTGCCGCACATGCGCATTAGGTCTCCTCGGCCGGCGGGTGAGATCAGTCTCGCCCACCGGCCGATGTAAGCAGAAGGAGGAGCGGCGGGGGAGGAGGAAGCAGCGACGTGGGACATGCCTCTGGTAAGTCACTGAAGGGGTTTTCACCCCTTCAGCAACTGGGGATTTGGGGGTGGGAGGGAGAGGGACCCTCCAGTGCCAGGAAAACGGATCATTTTCCTGGCACTGGAGTTTCCCTTTAACACCAGAAAGGTACATGCCCTCACATAAGCGGTTGGAGCAACACCTTAGCTTTACTTTTTCTTATGTACATCATGATCTTTGGGAATGGATGGAGCAAGGGTGCTTTTCAGTTGCAAAAGTAACAAGCGCTTATGTGGCATTCGTTGACTCATGGATTGTGGGTAAACTGTAGACATCATGAGCAGAGAAAAACAAAATGGGGATAAGCCCTTATCTGCTTATCCCCATTTTGTTTTCCTCTGCTTATGTAAAGTAAAACAGAGGAACAAAAAAAATAAAAAAATATGATAGTACCACTTTGTGTGTGGGAGAAGGTACTGATACTTTCAAATACTAGGGAAAGGGCTCCTTGTATGACCTGTTTACCATTTTTGTTAGTGTGCCCTGAGCGATGCTGCTGCTGTCCAAGGCATAGGCATAGAAGCTGAAATTGTTAAATGGATACTCCAAGCACCATGACCTCTTCAATGAGTTGAAGTGATTATGGTGCCTAGAGTCTGTAAGTGTAGCATTTCGCACATACAGCGTTTATCCCATTTGCTGTCAGATCTCAACTTCCGGCAGCATCATTGGGGCATCACTAGGCAGCCCAGTTCTGGCTGGCTTATGTCAATTTTGTGCATATTTCAATGCAGAGAATGTCATTCAATGTCATTCAATGGCTGAGAGCTATCAGCTGACGCTTTCAATCAGTGCATAGCCAAGGGGATCCTCATTCAGCTTCGGCAGCTTGTCACAGCCTCTAGCATAGGACACTTGGAGTCCCAGATAAGAAAGCAAACACTTATCAAACAGTTTACCCCATTACCAGGAATTGGCACCAGGGTACTCATAATCAACCCTTTAATAAACTGCATTTACTATTCCTTTACTTGTTGAGGACAATGTATAGGTGAAATGTACCTCACATAATTTTTGCATATTTCTGTAATTTGATATCCACTTTGCCAAACTCATCTACCTTTCCTCCAGGAATTCTCACATCTACAAAGAGATGAAAACTACAAATACAGAGATTGCAGTGAGTTCATGTGCTCCCACATGGCTCAGTGCAGTATCACACAAAGGACATAGTAGCAGGCCACATAGGATGTGCAGTCCACAGCAGAGATAGAATACAAACATCAGCTGAGCTGAGCATTGTACACACAAGCTAATTCTAGTGACTACAATGTCTGCATAAAAATGGTAAACAGTCCTAAAATGAACTTTCACACATTTGTGGTGGATATGTCAACTTTAACTTTGAGGCAATAACTTTCATCATCAAATTGTCAGTTATTCGTATTGTCATTCCAAAAAAAACTGTGTCACAAGCTATTATGCTCCGAGCTACAAAAGGCATGCTTTCTTAGCAAGTGCGAGTACACAAATCATATAGCAGTAAAAATATGCACAACTCCACATACAAAGCTAAGCAAACCTTTCCAGGAACCCACTCATTCAAATGTGACAACTATTGTTTACTTAGCCAAGAGCAGATGAGAGACTGGTTTGATACAAATGGCAGGTCTTTCAGGTCCCTGTATATATTATGACTGTGTTCTGAAAAGCTGTAGAAAACTGTTTTGGTTTTTTTTTTTTTTTAATAACCAGTTTCATGCCTGGGATTTCAGATTCCAAGTGGCAAGGTTTGAGTGCCATCCATAATGCCCTTATCTGGAAATAGCCCAACTATCCCATCTGATAAAATAGAATCACAGATGGAAGAACTTGATGGATAATTGGCAAGTATGTTCTTGTAGTTGAATGACTACTGTCATGCATGGCTCCTAGCATTCAGATGCGGAAGGAAAGATTTATTTTTTTACTGAAACCAGGTAAAATCATGTCTTTTCATAACAAGACTACTGACCAATAACTTCTACAGTAGAAAAAACAAAGTTTATAAATGCACAGTCTGAAGATACAATGTCATGTAATACCAGAGATGAATGCCTTTTCATCCCGGGCAAGGTCTTTCAATACTTCAAACAGCTCATAGAACTGGTTAGGGTGCCTTTCATCTATGTGTCCCAGCTCCTGCATTCCTGTACAGTTATCGGTTTTACAGGGTCTCTAAGAATTTGTGATCTGTCCCCCACTGACTGTATAATGTAGACCATGGGTCGTCAACCTGGTCCCTACCGCCCACTAGTGGGCGTTTCAGGACTCCAGGTGGGCAGTAGGGATTTTCTAATTTTGACAGATTGGGCGGGCGCGAGCCGGCGGTACCCCTGCGACTGGGTACCGCTATCACCACTTGCAGCCCCGGCCTGCGCAGCAAACCGCCGGGACGCATATGGAGGGGTCCATCGGGTGGCCCATGCTGTCAGGGCCACCCGATGGATGTGGATTGTAAGGGGCCCGGTCAGCACTGGGCGCTTTAACAACGCGACCGGGCCCCCTGTGATTACATCACAGAGCTGGGAGGAAGTGACTGCACTTCACTCCTCCCAGCCAACACTGAGAGCCGCGCGGGAGGAAGGAGGAGGAGGGAGTCGGAGTGGGAACTCTGACTCCCATCCACCTGAGCCACCACTGGACCCCAGGGAAAGTCACCCTCCTGCACCTTAAAGGTAGGAAACAGGAGGGTGACTTAAATATAATGTGTGTGTCTTATATATGTGTGTGTCTTATGTATGTCTGTATATATGTGTGTATGTATGTGTGTCTTGTCTTTGTATGTATGTGTTGTGTGTCTGTGTGTATGTGTCTTTGTATGTATGTCTTATGTGTGTGTGTCTGTATGTATGTGTGTGTGTGCCGGTCTGTCTGTCTGTCTGTCTGTCTGTCTGTGTATGTGTATGCGTGCCTGTCTGTTATAGTGGGCTATAGTAAGTAATAGTAAGTGGGATACCTAGCTCAGCCTTCCTACTGGGCATTGCTAAAAGGAAGGTTTAAAAAAAAAAAAAAAAGGTGGAGGGGAATTGAGGAGGGGAGCTGACGCACAGATGAGAAATCATATTATGCGCAAACAAAGAAGTCGTCTGAATATCACTGAAAGAGGAGACCTTAGTTTGTTCCTTACGAAAATCAAACCAAATATCAAATATTTAGTCTTGCAGCATCAACCTCAAGGATCTCATTAATCACTAGTAAAGGTAATTTCAATTTACTTTATTGTTTTCTCATTAAACTTTTTAAAGTTAAAAACATTATAAACATGCATTAAGTAGAAATAAAGATATATGTACATATATATTTTTTAAAATACCCTCCTTTCTAAAAAAATATTCTGCACTTGCGCGAAAACTGGTGGGCGGTCAGGAAATTTTTTCAACCAAAAAGATGCATTAGTGGGCAGTAGGTAGAAAAGGGTTGACTACCACTGATGTAGACGGAGAGGAGCATTACATCGTACTGAGTCATACTAAGCAGTGATTGGATGAGTGTGCCAGGTGGTGTTACGCCCTGCAGGAGCCGGCTCTAAACGCCGGCGGGCGTTTCAGTATTTAGCGTGTGTCAGCCGATTTCCCCTTGTGCAGATCGCGGTCGGGGGACTTACCTGGCCTGTCACTGCGATCAGTGTTACATGTGTCAGCCTAATGGCGGATACATGTAACAGGCGCCATGATCCCCCTGCAGACTGGTAGGGGGAGTGCTTGTACCACCCAGGCACTCCCCCCTGTGATCAATTACCCAATCTGCAGGAGGTGATCACAGTGACAGCCAGTCACTGTGATCACTGTTAGTATGTGTCAGCCAATGACCTCAGATCACTGGCTGACACATTGTCTCTGCCCCTCTCCTCACTTCGATCTGAGAGAGACATTGTTGTTTTCCAGCTCCTGTAAAAAGGAAAAAAGTTTTAAAATTTTTATTTTATTTAACCCTTTCAGTGCTGATCACAGCATATTACTGTAATCAGCCTGATTAGGGCATTTAGTACTTTTGTACTATATTTATAAATTTTTTGGGGGTCAAAAAAAAGAATTTCTCTTTTTTTGACCCTTTGTGTCAGTTGCAGCAACCCAAATCTCCATTACCCTTTCCCCGCTGCCGTGATCACTGTACTGTACAGTATATCTGCTGTACGGTACTATATCAGTGATCACTGTGATCATAGGGCTCTCTGATCAGGCTGACTTTTTTTTTAGGGTTATTTTTTTCAAAACTTAAAAATAACCCTTTCAGTACTGATCGCAGCTGCCTATACTGTGATCAGTACATTTATTTTCTTTATGAGGGTGGGTAGTGCGTGTTAGGCAGGTAGTTAATTCGTTAGCCCCTTTCACTTAATTAATTTTTCCCCCTAGAATGGCACGTCGCTACTCAGCCGAGGAGGCGTATGCCATTCTGGCAGGCAGTGATAGTGACACTCTGCAAGACAGTGACACTATCACTGCCTCTGACATTGAGCCTCTGAGTGAGACCTCAAGTGATGGTGCCCCACCACCACTCACAAGAGGACGCTCAGAATGCCCAATGCCAGAGGGAGACTGGGTGCCTTCAAACATGATGGCAGCAGAAATACCGCCATTCACTGTTACACCTGGCATCACTGTAACAGTGGACGACTGCAAGCCAATTCGTTTTTTTGAGCTCTTTATGTCTGATGATGTATTTGAGCTCATGGCTCAGCAAACAAATTTGTTTGCTATGCAGTATCTCTCTGCACATCCGGGGTCCCATCATAATCGCAGGAATATGTGGAGACCCACAGATGTCGCAGAGATGAAGCGGTTTTGTGCTTTAACCCTAGTGATGGGTATAGTTAAAAAGCCCAGTATCAGGTCCGACTGGAGCAAGCAACGCATCCTGGCTACCCCTCTTTTCCCTGAGGTTATGCAGAGGGATCGCTATCTGCGACTGCTGCGATTCCTTCATTTTAATGACAACTCACTGTGTCCCCCTAGAAATGACCCACTGTTTGACAGGCTCTATAAAATTTGGCCCTTTATCCAACTCCTGTCAGACAGATTTTCAGAAAATTATATCCCCGATAAAGATATTTCAATTGACGAGTCCCTTATGAAATTCAAAGGTCGACTGCTATTTAAGCAATACATTCCCGATAGCGGTCCCGATATGGCGTTAAATTTTATAAATTATGCGAATCCTGTACTGGTTACACATGGGCGTTTCGCATTTACCAGGGGAAGGATAGCCATCTTGACCCACCAGGATGCCCTGATTCTGTGGGTACAAGTGGAAAGATTGTTTGGGATCTAATCCTTCCCTTGTTAAATAAGGGATATAGGCTATGGGTTGACAATTATTATACCAGTGTACCGTTATTTAAAAAATTATATTACTTTGAAACCCTAGCCTGTGGCACAGTGAGGAAGAATCGCAGGGGTTTCCCCCAAACTCTGGCAAGAGGCAGAAGTAGTAGAGGTTCCTCTTCAGCCCTCCGCCAGGATGAGTTGCTTGCCCTTCGTTTCACAGATAGGAAGGATGTATACATGCTGTCTACAATGCATGACGAAAGTACAGTGCCAGTGTCTGTGAGAGGTAGCACTGAGCGTCTGGAAAAGCCGAAGTGCATTGTAGACTACAGCAAGTTTATGGGGGGAGTAGACTTGGATGACCAATGCATACAGCCCTATCTAGTGAACCGGAAAACTAGGACCTGGTACAAGAAAAGTGCAATCTACGTGACCCAGATTGCAATTTTCAATGCTTATGTCCTCTATAAAAAAGAGGTCATAGGCAAGCCCTGCCCTTTCCTAGACTTCACTCTTAGCCTTTTGTCCCATTTATTAATTATTTACCCAGCCCCCCAATCCCACTATGGGATCAGAAGATCTCCAAAGACTTTGTGGCAAACACTTCCCTTCCCGAATCCCTGCTACCGCCAGTAAAAGAAATTCCCCCAAAAAGTGCCGTGTTTGCTACAAGAAAGGAGTCCGAAAGGACTCCAGTTATTATTGTCCAACCTGCCCATCTCAACCCGGACACTGCATAACAGACTGTTTCAAAGTCTACCATACAGAGCTGAACTTCTAAATCACTCTGTATGGGACTTTGGCAGTTTGTTTGCTTGATTTCCCTGGATTACTGACTGTACCGACCCATTGGCTTGCTTTACCGACTACTCTAACTTCTGGATTCCCCTGACCTTGGCCTGTCCCGGTTTACGCTAGCCATTCTAAAGTGGCTACACCAAACAACTCAAAATACTACAATTGTAGTATTTGAAATGTGCCTTCACAAAAAAAAAAGCAAAAAACTAATCACAGGGTTAATGCTGCGATTAGCACTGAAAGGGTTAATAAAATTACTTTTTTGTTTTCTTAACTTCTCAGCTTTTCACACAGTAACTCTCTATGTGAGATTAAAAATCTCTCTGCCTCTCTATGCCTCCAGATCAAAGTGTATGTGGGGGTACTGTTCTATTCCTGTGATATAATAAAAACCTTGAAACATTGTACATGTGTTCTATTCAGAAGACCGTGTTCAATCAAAATACTGAGGTTTTACTGCACTAATACCAGGATTATGAAATTTCTAGTGAAAATCCAACTTATGTGATTAAAAAGACAAAACTAAAAGTACCGTATATACTCGAGTATAAGCCGACCCGAATATAAGCCGAGGCCCCTAATTTTACCCCCAAAAACTGGGAAAACTTATTGACTCGAGTATAAGACTATGGTGGGAAATGCAGCAGCTACTAGTAAATTTCTAAATAAAATTAGATCCTTCAAAAATTATATTAATTGAATATTTATTTACAGTGTGTGTATATAATGAATGCAGTGTGTGTATGAGAGTGCAGTGTGTGTGTATGAGAATGCAGTGTGTGTATATGAATGCAGTGTGTGTGTATGAGTGCTGTGTATGAGTTCAGTGTGTGTGTATGAGTTCAGTGTGTGTGTGTATGAATGCTGTGTGTATGAGTGCAGTGTGTGTGTGTATGAGAATGCTGTGTGTATGAGTGCAGTGTGTGTGTATGAGAATGCTGTGTGTATGAGTGCAGTGTGTGTGTATGAATGCAGTGTGTGTGTATGAATGCAGTGTGTATGAGTGCAGTGTGTGTGTGTATGAGAATGCTGTGTGTATGAGAATGCTGTGTGTATGAGAATACAGTGTGTGTGTGTATGAGAATACAGTGTGTGTGTGTATGAGAATACAGTGTGTGTGTGCATGAATGCAGTGTGTGTGTGCATGAATGCAGTGTGTGTGTGCATGAATGCAGTGTGTGTATGAATGCTGAGTGTGTGTGTATGAGTGCAGTGTGTGTGTGTATGAGTGCAGTGTGTGTGTGTATGAGTGCAGTGTGTGTGTATGAGTGCAGTGTGTGTGTATGAGTGCAGTTTGTGTGTGTATGAGTGCAGTTTGTGTGTGTATGAGTGCAGTGTGTGTGTATATGAGTGCAGTGTGTGTGTATATGAGTGCAGTGTGTGTGTATGAGTGCTGCGTATGAGTGCAGTGTGTGTGTGTATGAGTGCAGTGTGTGTGTGTGTGTGTGTGAATGCAGTGTGTGTGTAATGCAGAGTGTGATGCAGAGCCTTGGTGGGGGGTGGGCATTTTTATTTTTTAATTATTATTTTAATATTTTTTTTGTTTCATTACATTTTTTTTATTATTATTATTTTTTTATTATTATTTATTTATTATTTTTATTTTATTATTTTTATTTTTTTATTATTATTAATATATATATGCATTTTTTCGTCCCCCCTCCCTGCTTGCTAGCTGGCCAGGGAGGGGGGCTCTCCTTCCCTGGTGGTCCAGTGGATGGGCACTGTGTAGGAGGGGGCTGTGGGGGCTGTAGAGAGATGTTACTTACCTTCCTGCAGCTCCTGTCAGCTCTCTCCTCCTCTGCCGGTCCGTTCAGCACCTCGGTCAGCTCCCAGTGTAAATCTCGCGAGAGATTTACACTGTGAGCTGACAGAAGAGCTGAACGGACCGGCAGAGGAGGAGAGAGCTGACAGGAGCTGCAGGAAGGTAAGTAACATCTCTCTGCAGCCCCCACAGCCCCTGTCTGTATTATGGCAATGCAAATTGCCATAATACAGACAATTGACTCGAGTATAAGCCGAGATGGGGTTTTTCAGCACAAAAAATGTGCTGAAAAACTCGGCTTATACTCGAGTATATACGGTAGATATCACTACATGGGCCCAGCATTTCTGTTAAAATGGCTAGACCAAACATCTCAAGGTCTGCATTTTGTTGTATTCTGGGTTGCTTCTTTTGAAAATGGTATGCCATAACGGTGGAAATGTTATTACCCAGGCTGCCATGCTCTCTGAATAGCCACATAGGCCCAGAATATCACTTTGCCAAATTTCCAACTTTGAAATCTAATATTTTGTCCCCGTGACTACCCCCTAAAAAACAAAAAATCTGGTACATGGGGGTACTGTTATATTCAGGAGACAATGTTAAAAAAAAAAAAATAGTGAGGCTTTGTTGCAATAACTCATACCAGGAATAGGAAATGTCCTGTGAAAAGTGAGTTCATGTGTGGAAAAAAGCACAAATAAATCTATTACCGCTATGTGGGCCCTTCATTTCTGATAAAGTCGTTAGACCAAACATCTTAAAATGCACCATTTGAAATACTCTGGGTTGCCTATTTTTGAAAATGGTATGCCATAATAGTGGAAATGTTATTACCCAGGCTGCCATGCTCTCTCAAAGGCAAGATAGGCCCAGAAAATCGCTTTGCCAATTTTCAATGTTTAAAACCAAAAATGGACAGGCATATATTTGACCCTGTAACTTTCCAAAACCCCATAAAACCTATACATGGGGGTACCGTGGCGCTCGTGAGACATCACTGAGCAGAACTAGGAGTGTTTCAGGGCAGTAAACTATATACTAACAATAATATTATCAGTGAAAGTACAGATTTTATGTGAAAAATGCAAAAACAAAAAAAACAAACAAAAAAAAAAACGTTAACTTTGGCTGTGCCCAAGTGGCTACTACAAAAGACTGGCCATACCCCATTTTGAATACCCTGGGATGTCTACTTTTTCAAATGGTATGCCATGATGGGGGTAATATACATTTCTTGGCTTCCATACGGTCTCAAAGGCAGCCTGGACACTGTAAACTAATCTGACAAATTTCAAGATGAAAAAGCATAAATGGATAAGCCGTATATATGACCCTGTAACTTTCCAAAACCCCATAAAACCGATACATGGGGGGTACCATGGCGCTCGTGAGACATCACTGAACAGAACTCGGAGTGTTTCAGGGCAGTAAACTATATACTAACAATAATATCAGTGAAAGTACAGTTTTTATATGAAAAATGCAAACAAAAAAAAATGAACGCTAAACTTGGCTAGGGTTTGTGTCCAAGTGGCTACTACTAAAGACTGGCCATACCCCATTTTGAATACCCTGGGATGTCTACTTTTTCAAATGGTATGCCATGATGGGGGTAATTTTCATTTCTGGGCTGCCATATGGTCTCAAAGACAAACTAGGCCACTCAAACCAATCTGTCAAATTTCTATGTAGAAAATAAAATAATGGACAAGCTGTATATTTGACCCTGTAACTTTCCAAAAACCCATAAAAACCTATACATGGGGGGTACTGTTTTAATCGTGAGACATTTCTGAATACAAATACGTTTTATTGCAGGAAAACCGAACAGTATTCTGACATTAACAGTTAAATTGCCATGCTGAAATTGAAAAATAACAAGATTTCTTAAATTTTTCACGTTTTTTAGATTTTATTCATATAAAATGGAGTTCCAAATATGAATGTTTGATATGAAATGAAAGCTCTGTTTCCCACGAACAAAATTATATATAATAAGTGTGGGTGCACTTAGTATGAAAGAGGTAAATTATTGTTGAACAGACATATAGTAAAATTCTGTGGTTTGTTTACATTTTTTTTGAATCACAACTTGTACATATGGCTGCGGTCTTAAGGGGTTAACATACTATTTGGAAAAAGTAAAATCCTTTACTGCAAATATTAAAGTTTTAAGACATATTGCTCTTCATCAAATCCCTTGCTTCTGAGAGATTGGCAAACATCATGTTTTAAGAAACATCACGAATGCCAATGTTGAGATGTATGACATATGGAAATGTTCTCGGTCCACTTTATGCAAACACAGCAAAAAAATCTAATATGGAAAATCACTGTGCCATTTGTCAATCCTTTCTGTAATACACATGACAATAATATGTAAATACATTCCAAATATAGGCTAGGAAACAATATGTGCATTTTAATGTACCCCATTTGTTTAAATTTAGCTAACACAGGCTTACTAAAGTAACAAATGTATGGAGTCTGAGCCTTGAGCCCAGGTCATCAATATGTAAAGTAAAGCTTAAAAAAGATAACTACATTCTAATAATAATAATAATAATAATAATAATAATAATAAAGTAGCTGGGTTTTAAAGATACACCGGGCTAATATTAACTTCATAGAAACACAATTAATGCAGTGCCTTATAATTAACCATGTATCTCAGATACTTTTTGTATTGCAACCATACCCAATCCATTCAGCCAATCATTGCCCTTTATTCAAATTTAATAAAAAGTAAATGTTATTGGGCTGAAATATAATTTATGATCTATTACATATACGGCCTGCAGGTCTCACATATCAAGCCTTCAGGACTATGCACTTTCCACTGCTAGGCCTGACTGCAGAGTTTACACCTCTACTGTGTGTCCACAGGTCAGCAATACCAACAACACTGAGCCACTTTCGAATGCAGAGGAAAGTTGGATCCTTGTCACATCAGTGCTTAGCAATGAAGCGAGGACTAAGCATTTCCTGACTCACTCCTTTGCTGTATTTTACTGGATGGTACTAGAAAAGGTCAGTCTTCCTACACTAAGTCACACACACACACACACACACAAAAAGGTATGGGCACTGCTCACCATATGAAAAAGGTAAGGAAGTGGGCACACATGCAACAAATAATTATAACAATTGTAAGGAAGTAGCGGTAAAAATAAAAAGAAGGGGCTAAAACATAAGGGCTACGAAAGACAGGGACAGACAAAAAAAATAGGATCAAACACATGACAAGAGATACTAGGAGGAATACAGAAATAATAAGTACAAAGACAAAGGAGACAGAAGTAGATACAAGAGGTGGAGCAGACAGATAGCCATTAATAAATGGCAGAGAAGTGGAGACTGGCATAGAGCATATAGCTCAAAATAAAGGGACGCAGAGGGATGGAGACAGGAAAAGGTGGAGATTACTATTAAAGGGACACTATAGTCACCTGAACAACTTTAGCTTAATTAAGCAGTTTTGGTGTATAGAACATGCCCCTGCAGCCTCACTGCTCAATCCTCTGCCATTTAGGAGTAAAATCCCTTTGTTTATGAACCCTAGTCACACCTCCCTGCATGTGACTTGCACAGCCTTCCATAAACACTTCCTGTAAAGAGAGCCCTATTTAGGCTTTTATTGCAAGTTCTGTTTAATTAACATTTTCTTATCCCCTGCTATGTTAATGGCTTGCTAGACCCTGCAAGAGCCTCCTGTATGTGATTAAAGTTCAATTTAGAGATTGAGATACAATTATTTTAGGTAAATTACATCTGTTTGAAAGTGAAACCAGTTTTTTTTTCATGCAGGCTCTGTCAATCATAGCCAGGGGAGGTGTGGCTAAGGGCTGCATAAACAGAAACAAAGTGATTTAACTCCTAAATGACAGTGAATTGAGCAGTGAAATTGCAGGGGAATGATCTATACACTAAAACTGCTTTATTTAACTAAAGTGATATAGGTGACTATAGTGTTCCTTTAAGCAATTACAAAGAGCACATTTACACATCAACAGTCATGTTTGTAAAATGCTGCGCTGATGTCTTACCAACAAGGTATTTTCTACAGAATGGTGTTAATACAAAACAAATCCCATGTAGTTCTAACTAAATCTACTTGGTGACCCTTATTTCATCATGCGACCCTACAATTAATTTAGAAGTTGTTTACAAGAAATACATTATCACTAGCATCTTGATACATCTGTGCATAACAATGAAATAATTAACCTCAGTACAGAACTTAATATGTCTAGAAAGAGCTTTGCCAGAGCATTAACCGCATTTCTAACTTTTTTTTTTTTTTTTTTACAGCATTTTAATTTTTCATTTGGTGATGAACCATTAGTGCAAAAATTAGCATTTTGTAAATTTTTCAACAGAATCATTGTATGAGGCCCATATGTCGACCTTTCAGACACATTTTCGCACATTTTACAAAGACAGATGACAGAAGCTGGAATTAAGAAAATCTGCTTGTTATATACATATACATATATATATATATAAAAATCCAAATTCCTTGCACACTGACTGAAATATTAGAATCCGGGTGCTTGTAATCCAGGGTAAACTCAAATATCAGAATACATAATATGACCAGCACTCACGGTTTTGTAGAGAAATAAAAAGTGTAGATTTTATTTAAATATGGTTAAAAAATGGCAGCTCGACGTTTCAGTCCTCATCCAGGACTTTCATCAGGATGAAAGTCCTGGATGAGGACTGAAACGTCGAGCTGCCATTTTTTAACCATGTTTAAATAATATCTACACTTTTTATTTCTCTATAAAACCGTGAGTGCTGGTCATATTATGTATTCTGAGATATTATATATATATATATATATGCGCGCGCACACACAAGCTAAAACTTAATTATGACATCATTAAAATGCGCATTGGGAGGCTCTAATGTAAGTCAGATTTCACATCCAAGGTGAGAAAGCCATATGATTTATCTGAAGCCTTCCTCACACTTGGCCTTGAAAAGATCGGAGGTGTACCATTGCATATCATTGATTATCTTCAAAGTCTAACTCATTTCTATTTTTTTTTTATTTACAGACCTAGTGTTCACACACTCGTTATTTAAATATGCATTTCAAATTAAAATCCCATTCCATTTGTAAATTGATATACAGTTCATTCAAAGTATTTACAAACAAACATTTATACAGGCACAAATTACAGCAATATATGTGAGCTTAAACAAGGCGTATATAAAGATGCTCTGCATACCGGTAAACTTTAGTTTAACATGCAGACATTTATTAAAGGAACTGCAGAGGTAAAAAATGCATATCCTTTTATTCCACCCCAACAGTAAACCTGTCACTAAATGCTTTTTCCCCTAAATAGTATAAAAATTAGCTTTAAAAGTACCTTTTTTTTTTTTTTTTTTTTTAATCTTTAATTTGATCAGATTTTCTGCTCCTCCTCAGAATGCATGTCATTTCTCCCTTTGCTTTTTCCCTGCTTTCTGTGTTTCAACCAGACTGTCCACCTATGGTCATGGTTCCCTGATGCATTGCCATTCTAAAAGTTTGCAAATCATCATGGGAGTTGAAATTCTACAACATCTTGGGATTTATCACATGTACTACGGACCATGTAATCGGACATGTGGGCAAGACAGATCTTGCATTGAGGGACCAGATCAGAGGACACCGGTCCGCCATCACTACAGCTTTTCAGGATCAGCAAACGGATAAACCCGTAACAAAACATTTCTGGGCAGCACAGCACAGACTTCCCATGTTAAGATTTACAGTCATAGACCCTATCTCTCCTCTACCACAAGGAGGGGATAGATCCAAATTGCTCTTACAAGCTCATTGGATCTTCCGATTGGACAGTCGGCCCTAAAGGGATTAATGAGAATATTGTGTATTCCATGTTTCTATAAAAATATACAGTATTAATATAGATTAGAATAGCATGCATTTCATACTATGTATTGGTGACTAATATTCTTTTAGCCTTAATCTGTATAGCTCTAGTATATGAATTTAATTTGACTATACATTAGAAATTATTTAGGGGAAATGTACCTGCTTTGAGTATCTCCACCCTTGAATCCTTTGCTTTATATGTATGCTATTTGATATTCTATGCTTATTCTATTCTCTCTTCCCACTTTGTTGGGTTGGTGAACTTTCTAACTATCTTTGTACATGAGGAAAAGTTAGTGCTTTGGTCACTATATCACACACTATGTATATTTAATTTTGTCACTATTTCACTAATCACTTCTAGCTTGTCTTTGCACCACACAGTTTTGCAAGATCATCTACTTTCTCCTACATTAGTGACATGTTCTATGTACTTTTGTCCTCCATGCATCTTTCTATCACTCGGGGTGACTAACAAATTCAGCACTTTTGTATACATGTTTCCTAGCAACTACCAGAGTCATGTCGCTGCATGTACTCATGTCTATCATCACACGTTACGTGATCTCCGTGAGCACTTCCACGTGAGCTGCACACTTGTCATTGAAAAGTATTTTTCCCCACTTTATCTATATAATATTTGCTATTTGCATTACACAGTGATGTGGAGTACCCGAATGGGTCAAAATGTTGGTCCGACACCTATGTAATATTGGGCCTTCGAGTGCACCCTTCTATCAGTTTATATACTCACACACACTCCTTTTTGGTCTCCTACTTTCAAAGGCTAGCAAAAGATCCTGAATAGCTGAGTTTCTGGAGAATTCTTGGCCTTTTACACTTTTTTTTTTACACTTTTTGTAAAGTTGTAAGTACTGTACCTAGAGAAAAAATCTGTTACTAACTTCCAACTTATTTCTGTTAGCAGATTGCATAAATAGTTTTTTTTTTTACTTTTTTAGTATGAAAAAGATATCCGAAGCTATACTACTCTGTCTTGTGGAAGTGTCAATTGGTATCAAAATGTGGCACAAGGCAGAGCTTTAAAGCGGCATTGTCACCCCACTCCTCCTCCAAAAGGAGTCTTTCATAAAGAATATTTTTACAAAATAAATACTCACATTGACTGTGTTGGAATTTTAATGAAATTCCAAAGCAGTCAAGATATACAAGTAATTTTCCTTGACAAAAAGGCAGAACTACATTATCTCAAGCCCCCAGCTGTCACTAGTGATGTCTGAGGGGGAAAAAAGGCTCAGTCTAAGGAAGATCCCGAGTTCTCCCTTATAGAACTCAGTGTTTTACTTTCACGCATGTGCGATAGTACAATGCTAACATGGGCTGCTTTCAGCTGAAGCGGAAAAGCAGAAACGGCGTGGCGGCAGCAGTAATGGACAGGTAAGTATAACTCATGTTCCCCTGCACCACGTGGCAACAGGACACTCAGCGGCAAAGTCACAGTCTGTGATCTTTGTAAATTGTTCAACGAACCCTAGACAAACAAAGCCACTTTAAGCAGCTTCCACCACATTGTTCAATGGATAAATGGAATGCCTTTGGCATACCTACAGAATCACCCTATTAAGTATCCCACAGTCTTTTAGATCTTCCAAAAGATCCCATTTGTCCTCTACTGGATTCCAAGAAGAACATGGCATGAGCAAGAACAGGAGTTCAGGTGTTACTTCCCATTTTCCAGGAAAAGGGCTGAAAAAAAAAAAAATATGTATGTGTGTGTGTGGTGCAGTTTCTCTGTGCCAGAATAGGTTCTGCTTACATTTTGCAATTGGCACACCTATTTATCGCTGTCAACCTGCCAGTATGGGTTTAAGACTAAAATAATGCTCTATAAGAAGCATTTGATTGGTGGACTGTAGGGACTGGCACGCATACACTGTGTGTCCACAATACTGCTCTATGAGAGGATCAGGCTGCAATGAGGAGTCTGTTTTGGCACCAGTAGTTTAATGGCTTTTTAATTTATATTTAATTGTATTTGCTTTTCTTTTAAGGGGAGCCAAGTATTCTAAACAACAAAAGAAATGCATTAAAATAAAATAAAAAATTCTCTTCACAACAGCATTTCCCCTGTTTTGTCACTCCACTATATACTCCTGTGGAAAAGTAAAAGATACGCTCAGCATCTGACTACTAAAAGCAACTACAGCACATATGTTAGCAAGCAGGAGAACTTTTCTCCTGCTACTTGACTGTCGATCAATCCTCAACCTATGCATTCAATACAACTCAGCATGCAGAGAACTGAAAGGTGAAGTGGGGACCATTGTTCTTTATATAACAAAAAAACAAAAACCAACAACTATACAATTAGCAAGGGGTCTGAACATTTATGCAAGTGTGATATTTCAGCTTTTTGCTTTGTCATTATGGGGTATTGAGTGTGGGTACAAACAGTTGTAACATAAGACTGCAGCATAAAAATGGAATAAAAATGATGGGGTCTGAATACTTTCTTAATGCCCTGTATATCTTAATTTTACCATGATGTATAGCAATTCCAAATGGTCTTTAGCAGATGAATGGAATTCTGCCTAGTGAAACAAATCACTTTTTTTCTTTTTTATTTTAGGATAAACTGCAGAGACAATTTAGCAAAACAACCCTATTCAAGCTGCTGACAGATTGCTTTTCCCGTTCTGATTGGAGCAGATGGGAGCTGAAGGCCCCCAAACCAGGAAGTGTAACAGTACATCTCGGAACATAAAGGGAAAGAAACATATTGAAATTCAACAGTGAATATATGTTCAATTTGAAACAAGTGAGAAACACAAGCCAATATTGTTCTATAAGAGAACAATATCTAACTGTGTATCTAACCAAACCACCCAGAAAGCCTGTGTGTGATAATACAAGCCCTTACTGTTGGTTAACTAATAACATACAGTACCTTACAATAATGGATATGGCTGGGGGTGGGGAGAACAGGAATAATAATAATACAAAAAAAAAAAATACATCCCAAAAAAAACAGAATTAGTAACTCTGCTAACCTGGCCGAGTCCAGGCATGCCTCCTCCAAGCCTTAGAAGTCTGTCCATATTCCTGGAAGAAAGAATAAAATGTTGGAATGATTAGTACATTATATTATTATGTGATATCAACCTTCAATCATTCAGTATGCCAAAAAATTGTGGTGGTAATTACAACACAACATCAATCTTCCTGTTAATTAACACCACATATTAATTCAAGAAGCTGTCTCCTGAACTAATTAACAAACCTGATTTGCTTCTTTAGGTTTTGGTTATCCTAAACCACAACGACAATTTAAATACATTTTAATGAATTTTTTTAACCCACAGGTATTTATTTATTTCTTTAATTCTTAGCAAACATGCCACGGATTTAGATACCTAAATCATTTATGTAATCTACAAATGATTACCTTACACCATGCACAAATATAAGCCCTCTTACATGCACCTACAATAGGAAAGTAACATGTTACATGCTCATTAGAATATCATTCACTAATTAACTTGCAGCTTGTCAGTTATCATCAAAACTACAACTGAATGATTATGCAAGAACTCTCGGCAGAGGTGTATTGAACAGATTTTCGGCATCACTGAAGACCTATGTTTTGATATCAACGAGAGACAGACATAACGCTTTTTTTCTCAATAAAAATGTGTGTCTTCATAAGATAGGAGAAGCTCAACAGCAAGTAAAACGTTACCTGGTATTTTACGTGTCAAAAAACACACGTGGTAGGTGGGGCCTGACCATGTCGGATAGACATGCTTTGAGAGGACTCTTCGTCTAACTGCCAATAATATTGCAGGGTTAATCACCTACTGCAGGGTTTGACAAATTTGTTGAAATCTTGGAGCCATCTAAAAATTGTTATGTTCCACTATTTTTAAACTAACAGTTTTATTTTCAACGAGAAAAACACAATTCTTAAAGGGACACTATAGTCACCAGAACCACTACAGCTTAATGTAGTTGCTCTAGTCTCTACAGCCTGTTCCTGCAGGTTTTGCAATATATCAATATAACAAAATATTGTGCAGATATCTGGTCATGTATACAATGCAATATTCGTTCTTCAGTGCCAATCGAATGCACAACTGTTTCTCCTTTACAATGTGTTGATATCTCGTTATAGGTGAAAAGGTGTGTGTGTTTATATATATATATATATATATATATATATATATATATATTTCAAAAACAAATGGACAAAAATGGACTGGGGCACCAAAACCCCATAACACCCTAACTGCAACAAAGAGCTGTACTGGTTATGGTGCTTAGAGTTTAGAGGCAATAGACCACACATTTCCCCCTGAAGACTTGATTTTTAAATGTCAAGTCTGGCCTCATCACACATAGCATGGTGATGCCAAATGTGTTTAAAGGGACACTATAGTCACCTGAACAACTTTAGCTTAATGAAGCAGTTTTGGTGTATAGAACATGCCCCTGCAGCCTCACTGCTCAATTGTCTGCCATTTAGGAGTTAAAACCCTTTGTTTATGAACCCTAGTCACACCTCCCTGCATGTGACTTGCACAGCCTTCCATAAACACATCCTGTAAAGAGAGCCCTATTTAGGCTTTCTTTATTGCAAGTTCTGTTTAATTAAGATTTTCTTATCCCCTGCTATGTTAATAGCTTGCTAGACCCTGTAAGAGCCTCCTGTATGTGATTAAAGTTCAATTTAGAGATTGAGATACAATTATTTAAGGTAAATTACATCTGTTTGAGAGTGATTTTTTTTTTTCATGCAGGCTCTGTCAATCATAGCCAGGGGAGGTGTGGCTAGGGCTGCATAAACAGAAACAGAGTGATATAACTCCTAAATGACAGTGAATTGAGCAATGAAATTGCAGGGGAATGATCTATACACTAAAACTGCTTTATTTAGCTAAAGTAATTTAGGTGACTATAGTGTTCCTTTGATGTTTTACAGAGAAGCATTAGATTGGCAGAACACAGAGATTAACACACATTATTATTATTTTTTATAAAGCACCAACAGGTTCTGTAGCGCTGTACAATGGGTGGACTAACAGGCAAATATTTGTAACCAGAAGAGTTGGACACATAGGAACAGATGGATTGAGGGCCCTGCTCAATGAACTTACATGCTAGAGGGAGTGGGGTAATGTGACTCAAAAGGTAAGGGTAGAAAAGTAGGTTGCTCTGATGGTGTTCATTGAGGGCTTAGTGTTTTGACACTTGCGGGAACGGAATCAGGGAGGGAAAGCTGTTCACAGTTTAATTGATATGCTTTCCTAATGAAGTTTTCAAAGATTTTTTTGAAGGAATGGAGATTTGGTGAAAGTCTAACAGAGAGGGGAAGGGCGTTCCATAGGAATGGTGGAGCCCTAGAGAAGTCTTTAAGGTGAGCATCAGAGATAAGACGTAGGTCTCCGACAGAGCGTAGGGGCCTAGACGGGACATATTTGTGTATTAATGAGGATAAGTAAGTGGGAGCAGCATTTTGTAGAGATTTGTAAGCAAGTATCAGGATCTTAAATTGAGTCCTATATCTTATTCCCTGTGTCCTGAATGGTTCTCTATAAGAAGCATTGGACTAGACAAAAGTAATCAGAATGTATTACTTTACCAGAAGTAGAGCAGAAAAGATATTGTCCATGAATCGTCTGAGTGACTGCCACTAGAGGTGTTTCTAGGCAGCAGTGTTTACATTGTGCAGCACTGGCGTTCAGCACCTCCACGCTCTGCATGGAGATGCTGAACATTGCCCATAGAGATGCATGGATTTAGAGTTGCATCTCCATGAGGAAATGCTGACTGGCACAGCAGGGCACCCTGCCGTGAATGCGCAATAGCTTATCAATGCTTTCCTATGGAAAACCTTTAGATTGGTTGAGATCATTAAAATTTTAAATTGGTAAACTCACATTTCACTGCACAGACAGGAGGGCTGGGGAACTAAACAGCCACACCAGCACAATAGTGTCAGGAATAAAAACTATAGTGTTCCTGAAGCGCTATGAAACAACGTCCCCACACTTTGCGTGAGGACATCCAGCATCTTGTAAAACCCCATAGTAAAACACTGATTCACTGCTTTCCTACGGGGAATACCTAATGCGTGCAAAAGTGTTTAAGAGGTATAAAATATTTTATTTCCTAGGGATCCGGAATGCAGCTTTGTATTCCTAACACTATAGCATTCCTTTAGCTGGTTATGAGTGTCAACTGACAACTCTCTGCATTTGAATATTGTTTAAACGTGGTGTAAGTTGTTGTGATAATGAGGAAATATGAATGCTTTAATAGACCAACTCAGACTCATATTTCCAAACCCAATAAAACTTACTTTAATGCTTATGGTGCCTAAAGTGTCCCTTTAACAAGCAACAGATTAGGGATTCAGAAAAAAAAGCAGCTTAACAAAAATACATTTTGGAGAGAAGGTTGTCTTTTCACGAATCCGTGCAGACTCCATATATTTTTCTACCCTAGGTACAGTGGTGCAAGTTGTGGAGATGGGGTCGTTTTGGGAATCGAGTTTTTCTGTTTGACCAAACTTCCCCTGGATTCATAATGTCTAAATGCTGGTAAGAAATACATGAAAAGTGTTAACGTGTATGTGTAATTCACAAGCTTCATTAAAGGACCACTATAGTGCCAGGAAAACACTCCTGTGGCGCTAAAGGGGGAGGAAGGGGTTAATCCCTTACCTTTTTTTCCAGCGCCAGGCTCCCTCGGCGCTGGGACTCTCCCCCCTCTTCTGATGTCATCGGCTGAATGCGCATGTGCGGCAAGAGCCACGCGCGCATTCAGCTAGTCTCATAGGAAAGCATTCTCAATGCTTTCTTATGGACGCTGGCATCTTCTCACTGTGAAAATCACAGTGATAAGCGCGGAAGCGCCTCTAGCGGCTGTCAATGACACAGCCACTAGAGGCTGGATTAACCCATAGGTAAACATAGCAGTTTTTCTGAAACTGCTATATTTACAGCAGAAAGGGTTAAACTTAGCTGGACCTGGCACCCAGACCACTTCATTAAGCTGAAGTGGTCTGGGTGCCTATAGTGGTCCTTTAAAAGGAAAAAAAATAAATTACTGATCAAGGAAGAATTACACAGAATCTTCCCTGACAGACTGCCTTCTTTCCTGCTATATATGTACCTACATAGTCCAAGTCATCACTTTTCATTACCTGCCCACCAGGAGAGAGAAAGAGTTGTGTTTCCTTGGGGACATGGTGGCTCTGGATGTCCTGGTTTGGAGGGGATGAGTGTGCAGTTCTCACACACAGCCTGCTGCAGGCCAGGCAGTCTCCATGGCAATCCTATAACACAGGTAAAGGGGTCTGACCCTGCCAGGGGACCCTTCTATAGTAAACAAACAGCTCCCCGGCCTAACAGCACACCAGCCGGCCTCACTTTGTACTGGAGCCCCAGAACCTGCCAGAGGCCTAGGTGAGAACCTGTCATCCCTGGCCTCCAGTAACATACAACCCCGGAAACCATCCCCAGCATGTCCCCCGTGCCTCCCGTGCCCTGCCATACCTGCACTGGGCGATCTGGGGAGTTTTATCGCAGAGTCCTCTCAGCGTGAATCAGCCAGATTTCATTCAAAACCTCACACGACAAGCACTTCCGGGTGCGCGTAGTGACGTCAAACTACTTCCGTTCCGGTTGAGCCCTGGATGGCTTGCTTTGCAGTGAACACACACACACACACACAGCTACGAGAATAGGGGCTCTCTACGCATTTAGCGTACGGCAGCTCGCTCTGAGCTCTGCATCGCTGCTGCTGCTGTTTACTACGTTTCCCGTGATGCTTTGCTAGTCAATCGCTTGGCTGGGCATCACGGATGTTGTAGTTCTAAAAAACAACTCGAGTAACTGTTAGTAACTAGAGCTGGTAAATAGTTGTAAATGTGCTGTACAACTAAGAGGCAATTCCAACAAATTTGGTTTCAGTAAAAAAAAAAAAACAATAAAAAAAAAAAAAATATATATATATATATATATATATATATATATATATATATATATATAATGACAAGATATAGTGATATTTATTTGGAAAATTCCCCTCGTATTGTAAAGCGCTGCGGAATAAGCTAGCGCTATATAAATACCAATAATAATAATAATAATTTTTGGAGGTAAATAACGGGATAAATAAAGTAATAGCAGTATATTATTACCTGAACTTGTGAGAATTCACAGGAAATTCCACATTTTAGGCAAAACTCCAAATTTAGTTGTGTTGGAGAATTTTCAATTGTAGCCTAAAATTGGAAGCTGTCTTCCAGGGTTATTCACTAAAGTGTAAATTTTCAAGAATTTAAAGTGAGCTCAGTTGCAGATTTTCAGGTAAAATTGAACATTTGGAAGAATTCTCTGGTTCGTAGCTATGCGCAGCACATTAATCGCTGCTAGACCTGCTAGTTTTAACTTACAAAAGTACTCATTTTAAAAATGAGATATAATTAAAAAAAACAAGCACGAGTGATAATCAGTAGTATGCCGCAATAATGATCAGTTTTTTCTTCTTCTAACGATAGTGTAACTCAAACTCTCGCAAAAGTAACCGCAGAGTCACTAAACAATGACATTTATTAAAGTAAAATTTAACCCGTTAAGGACCAAACTTCTGGAATAAAAGGGAATCATGACATGTCACACATGTCATGAGTCCTTAAGGGGTTAAACCAAACTTACTGTTTTGGAAAAATATATTTTTTTCACAGTGTGCCTCTTTTAGTCTATATTTTCTGACTGGATATTTCTGCATTTACTACAATTCAGGGTTTTTAGTAAATAATCACCTCAGAATTAGCAATGTTTTCAATTGATTGCTTTAGCCTAAAATTTAAAATTCCTTTTGAATTCCCTAAAATTCTCACTTTAGTAAATAACCCTGTCTATATGAATTCAGCAATTAATTCATACATTGAATTCAACTTAAAGGGACACTCCAGACCCGTAAAGTACTTTACCTTGTAGAAGTGAAGATAAAGTTTATACATTTTAGGTTTTATAGTTTATAAATTAACCTTGTTAAACCTACCCCGGCTGTCAGTCAGACAACCGGTCCTGTTACTTCCTGGTTTGTCTAGCTCAGAGGAGCACCGGTTTTCAGAGTAGCACCAGCCTTACAAACAATTCTCATTAAAGGAACACTGTAGGCACTTTAACAACTTCATCTTATTGAACTTGTTCTAGTGCCTGTAGTCTTGACCCCCTCTTGCAATGTCACATGCACAAAGTCAGACACACAGTCAGATGCACACAGTTATACACATTTACTGTCAAATATAGCTACATGCACAAAAGTCTCAGGCGCATAGTCACTAGCACACAGTCACACACAGTTACAGTATTTAAGTCGCACACAGACAGTCACACTCAGTTACAGGCAGACAGTCACACACACACACACTGTTACGGGCAGAAAGTATTACGCACACAGTTACAGGCAGAAAGTCACACACAGTTACAGTCAGCCACATACAGTCACAGGCAGACAGTTAGAGACAGTTACACGTACACACACACAGTTACAGGCAGACAGTCACATACATAGTCACAGGCAGTCACACACACAGGCAGACAGTCTCAAACACACACACAAAGTCACAGGCAGACAGTCTCACTCACTATCAGGACCTCGCTCCCACACTCCCCTACCTCGTGCTCCAACACCGCGCCTCCCACTCACTCCATGAGGACAATATATCGGAGCGCGACTCTCCAGACAGCGCGGTCCGCTCAGCCACCCATGCCGACTGCTCACATTGAAACAACAGCCACCTCTGTTCGTGCGAACGCCACTTACCGAACATGGCAAGACAAGAGGCAGAACTCTGTTTGCGCGAACGCCGCCGCTTCCCATACGCGGGTACACAGGTCTTCAGGACAATCATGTGCGCGCCGAAACAGAGCCTTTTAAAGGTACAGGAGGTGTAGAACAGGGAGGAGCTACAGTAGACAAGGCCACCCACTCCCTATTTAAATCCCACACACCCTTGACTCCTCACTCAGTTGTACTGTGCTCCTGATTGTGTAAAGACCTTCAGTGACTGATCTGCCATATCCTGATTTTGACCCTTGCATGTACTATCGCTTCTGAACCTGTGCCACCTGTCCTGACCTTTGGCTTCCCCGACTACTCTCTCCGTTTGATCCTTTTATACTGCGAACTTGGTCCATTGCTTTCAGCGCTCCTCTGCATCTGCAATATGGCCATATTGCAGTTCCACCATATGGTCATATTGTGTTAAGCACACCACTACGTCAATATAGCTGGATCCTACACTAATTTTAACATGGGAGATTTACATACACACACAGTCAAGGCAGACAGTCACACACACACATACACACACACACAGTTACAGGCAGACAGTCTGTCACATACACAGTTACAGGCAGACAGTCACACATACTGCCACAAAAACAGTTACAAACAGACTGTCACATGCTCACAGTTACAGACAGTCACACACAATTACAGACAGTCACACACATTTACAGACAGACAGTCACACACACACACACACACAGTTACAAATAGTCACACACACACAGTTACAGGCAAACACACTGCAGAATCAAACACAGTCACACACAGTTATAGGCAGACAGTAACACACACACACTTACAGACAGTCTCACACACACACTCACACACACAGTTACAGGCAGACAGACAAACACACACATACACAGTTACAAGCATGCAGTCATTCACAGTTATAGGAACACCACCACCACACACACACACACGTGCGCACACACACACACACAGTTACAGACAGACAGTCACACAAACAGTTACAGACAGAAACACAAAGTTACAGACAGACACACAAAGATACAAGCAGACAGTCACGCACAGTTACAGGAAGACAGTTACATACACAGTCACACACAGTTACAGACAGACACACACATTTACAGGCAGATAGTCACACACACACACAGTTACAGACACTCTCACACACACAGTTACAGGCAGACACACACACACACACACACAGTTACTGGCAAATAGTCACACACAGTTGGGGAGGCAGTTGGGGAGGCAGTGTGTGTTTCTTTAAAACTGCACTGTTTTACATTGCAGGGTTACGGGGACAGGAACACTGCACCCAGACCACTTCAATGAGATGAAGTGGTCTGGGTGCCTACAGTGCAGCCTTAACTGAGCACATTTCACAGTATAACTAAGCATTGCTGCTGCTGTGTCTGTTACAAAATATATATTTTTAAATGGATACTTCTAATAGGACAATGCACCATGCCACAAAGCTGGTTCAACAAACAGCATCTGTGCTTGTTTTACCCAGTTGCCAAAGCTCAATGCAATAGGGCATCTTTGTGATTAGATGGGATAGTGTCGATTGGATATTTGGGGATTACATTTTTCTTATATGCGTTTCACACTTACGCATAGTTCATCTTGAATAACCTGAACAGATTGTAATAAGTGTTGCAAGCCCTTCACTCTTCCCGAGAGTTCATGGAACATGGGAATGATAGTATACTGTTATTAATTATTGCCAAATTGTATATTGTATCAATAACATTGACATTGTAATGATAAAGCACTAAGCGGAACCCACTTTTGTGGTGTATAATGTCCAGCTGTGGACTATTTAACATCAATTGTGCGTTAAGAATCTATTTTGTAGATTTGAAGCAATAAGAATAAATCTGTTTTATAAGAAAACCCAAGTAAGTCTGATTGCTATATGTTTTTATGTGACACAGAAGACCTTATTGGTGTATATGAACCAAGATGAGCCAAGTAACTCAGAAGAAAAAGTATAGACATGTATTATGAAAGAACAATCAGGTTAGGTATTATTTTAATAATTTCATTTAACCAGATGGGAGGTTTACTATTTAAGTGTGTAAGAACTGCATGATGATACCAAGTCACTGTGGACCAAAATCTCTAAGAAAGCTTCTGAATGCCTTGTTCAAATAGCTCCCAGAGTAAAATGGTGCAATTATAAAGTCAGCATTTCCTCATTCCCATCTTACTAGCACTGTGGTTGTATGATAAAATAAAAAATAAATAAAAACATTTCAAATTCTACATATTAGACTAGCCTTTCTACTACCGTGTCTCCCAAAAGATGCAAACATTTATTTAAAAAATATATATGTATTAAAAAAATATTTATATACTTTAATGAAATGTATAACCCTGTCTGGCAGAGCATGCCATATGGGAAGAATCCTTAAAAACTGCTGTTACTTTTACAGATAAGCTAAATCTTTCTATAACCATATTAGACCAGAATTAAATGGATAAAAAGTCATGTATAAATAAAATATGCTTCTTTATGTAGTTAGAAAAAAAAAAAGTCAACGTAGGCTGTTTCTGAAGAAATCTGTTGATCGTTCCATCATATCTGTTACTGTGTCTTGTACTCTTTCGGGGAGATGAATTCAGTTCTTTCTTTTTGCAATATTTCTGCTACCATCTGTTTATGTTTGCTTATGTTAGTTTGACTATTCCTCATGCTTTGTGTCCATTTCTTTTACAATTTTACAGCTGTCTGGCTGTCTCTTTGCCATTTCTTTTTGTAGCTAAAATTCTTCCCATAAATGCAGTGCAACCTTTCAATTGTCAGAGGTATGGGGTTCCCATGTCACTGCCATTTAAAACAAAAACAGACTGTAATCAGGAGATATCTGTTTATACATAGCCTCATTGCTAGAGTACAAGTGGCGATGAATGACGTGTGTGTTTATACAATAAAAAGCAATAGCAGTCTTTCTCTGCCGTTTCTCCAATCCTATGTTAGATTTTTTTTAAATTCGCGAATGTCTTGAATTGAAAACAAGAGTTGACTCCATCCTGAGTAATCCATTATTTATTAATAAAATATTTTACCAGGAAAGATACATTAAGATTTCTCTCGTTTTCAAGTATGTCCTGGGTATTAATGAGTTTACATGTAAATATAGCGCACAGTTAGCTATCATTAAATTAGTAACCGGCGCATTCTCAATCACCAGTAAATTCAATGTGCCAGTAAATTCAATATAACTGATATAATTGTTATGGCGGTATGTAGTGTAAACCAAACCATGTGCTCGGACATGCCGTGATGAGATTTTTATGTGTTTGGGGGTTCCTATGCTTCTCTTCCATATAGGTGGACACGTTATGAAAATAATTCTTGGTAAGCAGAGTCTTAACATTGCTTTTGGAGGGAGAATGTTAAATAAGGTTGTACGAACTTTACCCACGCGTTAGTAATTAAGTTACCTTGGGATAAGCAAATCATGAGTATATGTATTGATGGCTATAATAATTGATATGGTAGAGCTAAATTAATAACCATACAGATGTGAAATATGTATTTCTCTATGGGTCCATAAATCAATTGCTGATCACAATATACACTCCAGACTCCTAAACAACTTTAGCTTGCTGAAAAGCTTTATGTGTGAAGAGTGTGTCCTTTTCTTTAATTTTGCAAAAAGTGCAGATTTCAGTGTAAACTGACACTTTTGTAAATTAAGCTGGTTACACCCCCTTGCCTTTCAAGCAGACAACAGGTCATTTGACTTCCTGGTTTCGGTAGCTCAGTGGAGCAGCAATTGATCAGAGCACCTGCCTTGCAAAGACTGCTCATTGAGTGAAATTTGTGATTGGACAGCCACAGAAGTCTGGGCAGGGTTAGAAGGGGACTGTTTGCAAAGGCAGCAGTCAAGAAAAATGCTGGTCTTGCAAGCTGTTTTTAAATATACCCACAATGGAAAAATGCATAATCAAATTCATACGGTTTTATTTGGGGTATATCTACTAAACAGTGCCTTTTATTTATATTGTTTTTGGGTAGTGGAGTGTCTCTTTAAGGGGAGACTAAGCATACATATTGGTACTATCATTATTATTCATACACTATCACTGTTACAACTGGATCACATTCCAAATGTGTTTCAATACATCGATTGTTGCTCAGTTTTATAAAAGCCTTTCCGTATTAATATCTCTTTATAAGCACTGACAAGGATTTGTACCGCAATTGCAACAGATCAGTGCTTATAGTGTAGGGAGGCGGAGGTTTCAGAGAATATTCCTGTACCAGACCTTTATATAGATATAATGACAGATGGTTTTCTATCAGATACAACAAGCCTTCGCTCAACTTTACCAAAATGATACATTGAGGATTTTTATTTATGTATTTATTTTGTTAATCTTCCACACACTTTCAACACATTAAGTGACTTTAACTGGACTGTAGGTTTACAGAAAGGTAAAAAGACAGACTTGGTAATATCAACTCGGTTACAGCTTTTCTATGTTTTAAAAAAATAGTAGAAGCTATTCATTTTTTTTTTTTTGTATATAACAATTTTTAATTATTATGTAGGCGGCTTTATCCAATTAATTTTTTCTGCTTCTGCAATTTTATATCGCATGTTCTTTTTTAACTACAGATGCTATTGACTGTTTATGCCTAATTGTAAGTAATGTTGATTTTAATTAGACATATGTCATTAATGGAATACCTGCCTATGAAAGTTATATCGTTTAAGTTTGATTTTCTATTAATTGCATAAACCCTTCAGGTGAAATGCTGACAATATGTATCCGTGTTTTCACAAGACATCCTTTTGTTCCTTTACTGTCATTACGATTAAGAGTGATTAACTACATGAAGTGGATGTAAGCCTTTGCTCAAAAAAATATAAACTAACAATGAACTAACAATTAATTGATACAGAGTAGCCACATGTTCAAGAAACCAGCTCATTACTCTTTTTACATTTAGTCGTATTTACATTTTTATTGAAATAGTTGTTAGGATAAATGTATGTACATTTAGAGGATGTGATGTTGATAAGTGCATGTTTTTTTTTCACTTTCTTCCAAATGTAAGTAAATATGAAAAAAATATAAAACAGAAGTAATAGAGACGAAATGTATGATGAAACCTATATTACAGTATAATAATAGTAATAATATATTATAGTGGGCTGCAGTGGTTATGATGGTTCCCTTTAAGAAAAGTGACTATTGAGGTGTAACTTGAGATTGATTAAAGATTTTTGCATCCATATACAGGAAAGGATTAACAGGATACAGCAATGTCACCAAAATTCTAACTTAAATTGTACTGGTATAAGAGTGTGCAGGCATGGGAAAAGTTTGTTATAAATATGAATATGTCAAGAGGTCTTACTCATTTTTGGTTACAATTAAATAATTTACATTTCCCAATAAATGAAATTGAAGTTTTCGTATACTAGTATGAGGAGAGATTGATGTGTACTATGGTTTGAAGTCAGCGCTGTGCCTTGGGCGGCACTCTCAGGGGGGGCAAAAAAAGCCGCCCCCCAATCGCCCTAGCAGATGCCTTGCCAGCCTCTTGTCCTGGGAGGCTCAGGAGCTGGCCTGCTAACCACCTCAGGGCCCCCCCTGAGGCTGGCATCTGCACATGATGGAGTCAGGTGGCGAGGGAGCACTCTTCCCTGAGCTCTTCCTGCTCAGCTCAGCTCGCGCGCCCCACAGTGATGCCAGAGCCAGGATATGGCATCACTCTGCCCCGGCATCACTAAGAGACGCATGAAGGAGCTGAGCAGGAGAATCAGAGCTCCGTTACTGCATGCCTCCACTGTGCCTGCCAGCCAGCCCGCCAATCTGCAGCCAGCCCCACTGGACCCCAGTGAAGAATCCACTCCAGCACTCCCAAAGGTAGGGAGGCTGGGTGGATTGAACTTAATTTTAAATTTTTTTTTAATTTTTAATTGTGAGTGTGTGTTAGTGTGTGTGTATGTTAGTGAGTGTGTTAGTGCGTGTCTGTTAGTGAGTGTGTCACTAAAAGGGCACGCGAGGGAGCTGAGCAGGAGGATCAAAGCTACCTCGCCGCCTGCCTCCACCGTTCGCCTGTCTGTCCGACTGACCGACCAACCGCCTGTGCCTGCTGAGCTGCAGCTAGCCACACTGGACCCCAGGGAAGAATCCACTCCAGCACTCCCAACGTTAGGGAGGCTAAGTGGACTGAACCTTACATTTTTTAATTTTTTAAAGTAAGTGTGTTAGTGTGTGTGTGTGTGTGTGTATGTGTGTGTTAGTGTCTTTGTCAGTTTGTGAGTGTGTTAGTGTGTGTGTGTGTGTGTGCGTGTGTCTGTCACTGTAAGTGTAAATGTTTTTGTCAGTGAGCATGTATGTGTGTTTGTCAGTGAGAGTGTACATGAGTTTGCCAGTGAGTGTGTCTGTCAGAGTGTATATCGGTCACTGAGAGTGTGTGTTTGTTAGTGTGTATGTATGTGTCAGTGTTTGTATCCGTGTCTGTCTGTTAATAAATGTGTATGTCTGTCAGTGAATGTGTGTGTCTCACACTAAGTGTATATATGTCTTTCAGTGATTGTGTATGTGTGTTTGTCAGTGTGTATCTGTCAGTTAGCATATGTGTGTCTCAGTATGTGTGTGTTTGACACTGAGTGTGCATCTGTCAGTGAGTGTGTATGGGTGTCTGTCGGAATGTATGTGTGTCTGTCAGTGAATGTGCACGTCTGTCGGTGAATGTGAGTGTGTTTGTGTAACTGTGAGTGAGTGTGTATATCTGTGAATATGTATGTTTCAATGAAAGTGTGTGTTGGTTAAACAATGTGTGTACCAATGACTGTGTATCTGTCAATAAGGGTATGTCAGTGCATGCATCAGTTAGGGAATGTGTCTGTCAGAAAGAGAAATTTGGAAAGGGGGTGGAGTGGGAAGGGGGTGCCAGAGTTTTGTCATGTCACAAAACTAGAATACACCACTGTTTGAAGTTTTACTCCAAATAATCTGGAGGCTGGCTAATATTCCTACACTCCACTGCCCACATTTTAAAAAAAATTACTCTTTAGCAGAAATACCCCCAATGAAAACGTGCATACATTTAATTATGCATCTGTTGATTGGAGGTATATCTAAAAGCAGCTCACAAAAGTTACAGATCTATTGTCCTTACAAGACCTCCTTTTCTAACTTTCTGTGGCTGTCCAACCACAGACTTTCCAATGCAGCTCAATGAGAAGTCATTACAAGGCAGGTGTTCGAGGCAATTGCTGCGTCTTGAGTGTAGCTCTACTGAGCTAACCAAACCAGAAAGTAACAGGACTGGTTGTCTGACTGACAGCCAGGGGGTGTAACAAGGTTATTTTACAAAAGTGACAATTTCTACTGAGAAAAAGAGGACACACTCTTAAAGCAAGCTGGATTGCTTTAGGGGTCTGGATGATTCTTTTAAGTCTGGGATACCATGATAAAAAAAACTAAAAAAAAAAAAGAAAGAAAGACAGATCAAATTGTAACTTGAAATCTAACAAGAAACAAGAAAGGGCGTTTTACAAAAGGAAACCTAGCTTTAAATTAATAACATCATCAGTCTGCATCCCTAGAATGTACATATACATATAGCTCTCTTTTTATGGAGGTTCACGAGGGAATCTCTATATAAAAAGCTTTATTTTCCTAGAGCCATCACTGCTGACGGCTAGGGGAAATGACAAGCTTGGTAGCGGTAGCTCCGCCTTTTTGTCAAGTTTGTCAAACACAGGATAAATATTGAGACAAAGTAGTCCCAACTTTGTCTCCGTTTATATTTTGACAGGGGTACAATTTCACTGAAATTCCGACACAATCGGAGTATTTCATAAAGATTCGATGTTTATGAAATGCTCATATTTTATATGGAGGTGATAGAGCCGCTTTAACACAATGTAGCCATATGGTGTAACTAAATTGTCATACTTGTTTGCTAAGCTGTAAAAATGTAATACTGTATTTTTTGTTTGTGTGCGACGTTCCTCAACCAGTATTCTGTAGAAAAACTTTTCAAATTATTTATCCAAAGAAATCACCATTAGAGTCTTTGGGAATTTTTGTAGATAAATCATTTGAGAAGTTTTTCTAACATTAGAATCATTTTAAAAGCAAATCCCCAAAAAACAAAAATAAAAATAAATTGAGGCCTTAATTAGGAAAGTACTCAGACATGCTTTTCCTGAGTTTGCCTGTCATTGCTTGCTTGTTGCTATTGAGATAATTACTTTCCCAATTCCTTATATAAGTTTTTTTCGTCTTACTTTTCTTTGTGCTTTCAAATGTTTTTTTTCTGTAAATGTATGTATTGAACAAATATGTGATTGTGAGTTATGAAAAATTAAAATCGCGTAGAAAGTCAAAATGCTGTTTTAAAGTCTATTCTTGAAATGGCAACTTCATCTTGACTCCTTGTCAATCAAGTTTTGCACTTTGCACTTGCCAGCTATCACAGGGAGAGAAGGAGAGACATTGGGGGTTGTGCATGAAGAATAATTCTAAGGCGCAATTCTAAATGTACAGTAATGCCATTGGTTTCCATGGTGACAACACTTTGAAAACTTGCCCTTGCAATTACTGCTTCTGTGTCTCTACTTCCTATGTGGCCAGGACCTAACTGGATTGGGTTGTTATTTGCTAAACAGTACTTGAAAAAGTTCACATGTTAATGCTGATTTTCAATATTTTATTTAATGCAATGTCCATAGAAGTGACAATTTTAATTTTTTTTTAAAAAATGTCCATAGAAGTGACAATTTTAATTTTTTTTTTTAATTTAAGCTTCCACTACTTAAGCCCTCCTCCATTTTCTTACATTCCACTTCATGCAACTTGATTGCTTGATAGACGTGCACAAACCCCTTTCAGCTTCATTGAACGAATCTCATACCTGTCAGTCTATGCACAAATGAGTTACTTTCTTAGGGAAATATTGAAAATAATTGATTTGTTGTGCACACGTCTACTGCACATCTACTGCTTGAAAATTAGTTACATAGCTGGAGAACCCAATAGCATATAAACAGAACAACTTAGAATCAGGAATTATTTTAACAAATCAATTATTGAACTTTATTCGAGGTTGTTCCTTCACATAAGATCACAGGTGATTTCTTGCTAAAATAGCCATATTGCCTCAATTCTTACAGTTTTTATCTCAGGAATTACATGGCGTGTTTGCTTTTACTATAAGAGTACAGTTTAGACTATATTATGCTGTATATATGTTATTCTGTAAAAAAAAAAAAACAACCACCAAATAATACTATATCATACAGCGTACTATATATGTTATTCTGTAAAAAAATAAAATAAATATTATGTTTGTGATAATTTATGAATGAAGAGACCTTTGGTCAGGAACTTAACCCCATTTGTATTTTCTACGCAAAATTCTGACTTAATTTGCATAATATCTACATTTCCTGGAAACTAACCCCAAGTAAGACCGTGTGCATGTCTTTGATGATGTGTGATATGAGCCCGAGCATGGCGTTGACAGGTATAGCTTGCATGTTTAAAACTTTTTGACCCGTATTGTAGCAAAGTAGCGGTACATTATTATTCTGTTTGTAGTGCTTACATTCTGTGTTCTCACTCCCCTCTAAACTGCGGCAATTAGAGCTCAAGAGTTAGTGGTGAAATAAATGGAACGTTATATACGATGCATACTGCTATCCCGTTAATCAGAATTCCTAGAGATCTCGGTTAGCTGCCAGTGTTACCTGTTAAATATAACATGTTTAAAGGTGTTTAAAACTAATTACATAAACAAAATGCACTTCAGATGTGAATGCATGAGGTCAAGCTAACAGAAGTTATAGAATGAGTTGTTAAAATTCACCATAATCATGCCACAAGCTCATGCATGGCATGACTTGACCTTTTCTCCTTTAGAAAGGGGTGGATAAAAAATGGAATGGGGGAAACCTTTTTGGTGAATGACCCAAACTGAACTCAAACTACTATTTTTTTTTTTATTTTTTTTTTATTTTGCAAACATATATTTATATGGTGTGTTTGCAATTTATGTTATATAGCTTGTAATTAACACCACTTAACAGCTGTCAAATAGGAAGGTAACCTGCTGGTTTTCTTTACACCACAAATACAAGTGCCAGTTGCACTTCATTAACTGCCTATGGACTTATGTCAATCATGCTTATGTTAGATCCATGGTGCATTAAAAAGAAACCTATCGAAACCCACACTTTTTTATTTCATCTTATGACTTGTAAAAACACACTAAAGGACAGATAAATAGCAACTGCAGATACAATTTAATGCTAACCAATGATAGATAGATAGGTATCTGATAGACAGTCAGCCAGCGTGGTTTAATATAAGAACAGTGTCACACCACACAAAAACAAAGGTTTTAGACTCTAGAAAAACAAACTTTTGTAAAATTAGAATATGTGTAAAGGAGTCATTATCAGACTGGAGCAGTTTAAATGGCGTCCAAGAGAAATGGGATTATTTAAAAGTTGCACTGCTGAAGGCAACAGAAAATTGCATTAGGCTTGTCAGTAAAAGAAAGAAATTAAAGAAACCACTGCAGCACGCTGCAGAAGTGGCCAAAATAGTAAAAAAACAAAAAGTTTGAGTGAGGAAGATAGACAGATCTATAAGATTAGGCAGAAAGAGGCTAAGCAATTTATAAGAGCTTCCAAATCACACACAGAAGAGGAAATAGCACAGTCAGTAAAAAAAAGGGGACAAAACATTTTTTAGATTCATAAATGAGAAAAGGAAAGTAAAACAAGGATTAGTAAGATTAAAAACAAAAGAATGAAGAAGAGGATAAAGGTCTAGCTGATTGCCTCAATAAATATTTGTGTTCATTATTTACAGATTCATTATTTACACATTATTTACAAATGAAGGATATTGACCTCAGTTAGGAAAAAGGACAAATGAGTCATTAGTTACATGTGACTTTAAAGAGGAAGAGGTGCTATTTCAACTGTCAAACGTGAAGTCAATGGGGCCTGATGGAATACACCCAATTTTTATTTTAAGTTATTTTAAGTTTTAAGTTATTAAAAGCTTAGTGGTGTACTAGCCAAACCATTAACAGATTTATTTAATTATTTAACCAATCATTGTTAACAGGAGAAGTCCCAGAAGATTTAAAGTTAGCGAATGTTGTTCCCATTCACAAGAAAAGTAGTAGGGAGGAGTTGGGCAATTGTAGGCCAGTAAGCCTTACTTCAGTAGTGGGGAAAGTAATGGAAACCATGTTAAATGATAGAACTGTTGAACATCTAAAATCACATGGATTTCAAGATCAAATACAACATGAGTTTACTTCAGGGAGATCATGTCAAACAAATCTTATTGATTGTTTTGATTGGGTAACTAAAATAATAGATCAGGGTGATGCAGTAGACATTGCTTACCTAGATTTCAGTAAAGCTTTTGACACTGTTGCACTTAGAAGGCTTATTAATAAACTGCAATCTTTAAGTTTGGATTCCAATATTGTTGAATGGGTAAGGCAGTGGCTGAGTGATAGGCAACACAGGGTTGTAGTCAATGGAGTATATTCGAAGCATGGTCTTGTCACCAGTGGGATTCCTCAGGGATCTGCACTTGGATCCATTTTCTTTAATATTTTTATTAGTGATATTGCAGAAGGTCTTAATGGTAAGGTATGTCTTTTTGCCGATGATACTAAGATATGTAACAGGGCTGATGTTCAAGGAGGGATAAACCAAATGGCAACTGATTTAGGTAAACTAGAAAAATGGTCTGAGTTGTGGCAGCTGACATTTAATGTGTATAAGTGCAAGATGATGCATCTTGGACGTAAATAACCAAGGGCAGAGTACAGAATATTTGATAGACTCCTAACCTCAACATCTGAGGAAAGTGATTTAGGGGTAATTATTTCTGATGATTTAAAGGTAGGCAGACAATGTAATAGAGCAGCAGGAAATGCTAGCAGAATGTTTGGTTGTATAGGGAGAGGTATTAGCAGTAGAAAGAGGGAAGTGCTCATGCCATTGTACAGAAAACGGGTGAGACCTCACTTGGAGTATTGTTTTTTTGTTTTTTATTTGGTTTTAATTGACAGACATACAAAAAGACAATACACACTGCACAATACATTACCATCAACAGAACTATATATATAAAGTGCATAGTTAATATTTTCTCTCATTAAAGAGGGTAAAACTAAAAAAAAACAAAAAAAAAAACATTGCTATATTCCTAATTCAAGATTATTCCACCTATCTTGTACTCAGAAGTGTCATTACATATCGTGAATCAATTTTTAAAGTTAAAGTGCAGTTATTTCTATACATATAAATCACTTGTTTTCTTCCTTTCCTTTCTCTTTCCTTTCTCTTTCCTTTCTCTCGCTTCCAGTTCTCTCTTCTCCTCACTCTTTCCTTCCCTCTTTACTCCTCCCTTTCCAAGTGAGACCACTTCTTAACTATCTAATTTCATGTGCCTTCATTACTGTGATGGACTTAACATACACAAAACACTATTATGCATTGCAAAACCCTTCTTGGGGAACATCAGTGGGCCGCTATATCTTAGCCTATGTTCAAAAAAAGCAAAAGAAAAAGAAAAAATATTATCCTAATTATTTTGTCCAGGAATTTGTCTGATCAATCTCTCTATTTTTTCCTTACAAAATTTACTGACTTCTCTAATTTTTGCAGACTGGTACCCCAAGGCCTCCATAGTTAGTTGATATTGGACTTGTGAATATAATTGGTCCGGTATAAAAATCGCACTGCTCTTCCAATTCCTTGCGATTATTATTTTTGTTGCAGCGACAAAGTGGACATATATAAATTTTTCTTTAAAGTGGAGTAATTGTAGGTTTAAATGAAATAGACCGTTATGCTGACCTCTAGGAATATTTGTCTCTGTAATATACTCCAAAGATTCAAAGGTCATGTACCACAGATTTTTTACTTTACTACATTCCCACCATATATGTCCAAAAGTCCCCTCTTTTTCATTACATCTCCAACACAATGGAGAATTAGAGGTATACATTTTGGACATTCTGGTGGGAACTAAATACCATCGGTTCATTAATTTAAATAATACCTCAAGAAGACTCAGACAGTGGATTATTTTACCTGTTTGAAATAATACTTGATCCCATTCAACCTTGAAAATCTGTACATTCATTTCGTCACTCCATTTCTGCATATTAACATTCCTGATAGGTGCCTCAATTTGTAAGAGAGCACTTCTTGCCTTCGACACTATTTGCGGTACATTATCTTTTTTTAATAAAGCTGTCAAATTTTCTATTCCCTCTATGGGTCGATGTAACAAAAATTGTTGGATAAAACCTCTGATTCTTAGGTAATTATACCACTCCTGCATGGGTAGCGAATATTCATGTACCAGATTTTCAAATGGTTTGATTTTATCTCCCAATATTATTTGGTTTATAGAGTTAATACCCTTCGCTGTCCATACTCTTATATTTATGTCCTTCATCCTTAGTTGAATAATATTGAAGTTGAAATTTCCCAATATTTTATTACTTATTCCGCATTTCGTCCTCAACTTTTCCCATTCCATCAAAATTGATTGCAAACAACTATTTAAAGAGCACACCTTCTTAATTCCTTCATCTTGTTTAGTTAACCAAATTAATTGATACAGATTATCCATTTCTGTCATCTCCTTTTCTAATTGGTACCAACCCACTTCCTCAGAACTTAAAAGTTGCGTTTTATAAATATGGAACATCATATTAGCTAAATAGATTATATTAATATTTGGAAAATGTATCCCTCCTTTCCTAATCTTCTGCATCAAAAGTTGTTTGTTCATCCTCGGCCTTTTTCCTTTCCAGATGAAGTTATTTATATCTCGTTGTATCATGTATAGCCATGGTTGTGGCATTCTCAAGGGGATCATGCGGAATAGATAGGACCATTTGGGAAGTAAATATGAATTAACCAAATTAATTCTACCCCACCAGGACAATTCGGTTTGTCTCCATCTTTTTAATGACTCATGGGTTGATCTAAATGTTTTTAAAAAATGTGTTTGCATTATATCTTTTAAGTCATCAGTAATCATTATTCCCAGATAAGATATTATGTTTTTGTTACAGTTAAATTTATATTTGTCTCTTATATATCGACAACATTCTCTAGAGATATTTATAGCTATATAAAGGATTTATTTACATTTATTTTATAATTTGAAGTCAAACCATATTTATCTACCTCTTCCATCAGGGCACCAAGCGATTCGACAGGGTCGGTTAAGGTCAAAATCAGATTGTCTGCATATAGATTTAATTTGAATTCTTTCTCTCTATAGCTAAAGCCTTTTATTCGAAAATTATTTCTTATATTAATAGCTAGTATCTCCATTGTCATAATATATAAAATGGGCGATAAGGGGCAACCCTGTCTCGTTCCATTTTTTAATGTAAACCAGTCAGCGCATATATTTGGAGCCACTGTTCTTGCTTCTGGACCTTCATATAATGCCAGAATTGCTTTAAGCATCCACCCCTGTATGCTGAATTTTTCCATAGTTTTCCTTAAGAAGACCCAACCGACCCTGTCGAAAGCTTTCTCAGCGTCTACTGCCAAGATAAACAGAGATTTTTTATTTCTTTGAGCTGCATCTATCAGATCCAATAGTCTTCTAGAGTTGTCAACTGGATCTCTCCCCTGTACAAAGCCAATTTGATCATTTTTTATAATCTTATCCATGAGTCCCTTTAGTCTATTAGCCAAAACTGATGAAAAAAGCTTAACGTCCGTATTGATTAAAGAAATAGGTCTATAATTTTCCACCTTTAAGGGATCCTTATTTTCTTTTAGAATTGGAAGAATATTTGCTCTTAACATCTCAGAAGGAAATTTACCTACTGAGGCTATTTCGTTAAACATATTAGTTAAATGACAAACTATATGGTTTTTAAAAGATTTATAAAATAAATTTACAAAACCATCTGGGCCTGGCGTCTTATCTGGTTTTAAGTTATTTATTACTGCCTCCACTTCCTGAACTGTAATAGGAACATTTAACTTATTTCTTTGTTCCACCGTGAGTTTAGGTATATTACTTTTACTCAGATAATCCTCCTCATTCATTATCGGAGGAGTTAAATTATACAGAGCCTCATAATATTTATTAAATCTCTCACCTATTTTTTTGGGGTCTAGATAAACCCCTTCCTCATCCACTATCTTTACTATTTTATTGGAGCTAATTTTATCTCTTAATTTTTTGGTCATAATCCTGTTTGCTCGGTTTCCTTTATAATAATAATTCGCTTTCAGTTTGTTCATAACCTTAGAATTTTTTTCTATAAGGAAATTATTGATTTTATTTTGGATTTTTTTCAGGGCATCTGCATTTTCTTTAGAAGGAGACTGCTTATTCTCATTTGAAGCCTTTTTTAGTTCCTCTTGAAGTTCCAGAAAAAATGTATTATTTTGTGCCTTATACCTTGTTTGTATACTTATTATATTGCCTCTAATGGTAGATTTGAATGCACACCAGTTGTTTATATATGAAGTATCATTTTGATCATTTTCAAGAAAAAAGTTTCAATTTGTTTTTCCAATATATCAATATTGATCTTAGATTTTAACAAATTATCATTCATACGCCAGGTTTCACGATTGATCCTGGTCCATTGGTTTTTCGTCTCCCACATATTAATACTATGGTCTGACCAGGTATTATCGAATATCTTACAGTATTTAATATTTGTTAATGCTGTTATGTTACCCCAAACCATATCAATTCGGGAGTAAGACAAATGCACATGCGAAAAATAAGTATATTCCAATGAGTCAGGATTAATCGTTCTCCATAGATCGAAATAGTCAAAATTAATCATGTTTCTCTTAATAGATTTCGCTAACTTATCTGTTCTTTTTTGATGTAATAATATTGAAGTTGTCTTTTTGTCTAGTATCGGGTCCAATACACTATTGAAATCCCCAGCTACCAGACACATGCCTATTTTAATAGGTTCCATTAAACCCAGAACTTTTTTTAGGGTTGGGGCGGGAAAATCATTAGGAAGATATATGTTCGTCAATGTATAAGGTATCTCATTCAGTTTACAGCAAACTATAACATATCTACCGTCCTTATCTTTAATTTGATGTAATATGTCTACTTTTAGTGTGTGAGAAAATACTATTGCTACACCTCTTTGCTTTTTCCCACTTAATGAAGCATGTATCACAGTAGGGATTTTTTTTACCACCCCAACCATGATTGTCCGTATCTGACCAGTGGGTTTCTTGAAAGAAACCCACTTCTACTTTATTTCTTAGCATATAGTTATATATTAAAGATTTTTTATTTTAAGTATTTAGACCCTGGACATTAACCGAAATCATCTTTACCATTTTAAATCATAGACCCTAAATACCACTGTCCCCAAGAGAGTTGCAATGCATTTACATAGAACACAAATAGTCCATTTATCATAGACCAAAAATAGCCTTGTGGGCAATACTGTCAGGGTACCTGCGGTCTCTACCTCCGAAAGAGGTAGAGACTTAGCTGTTCCTCCATCCAGACGGCCTGATGGCTCCCTTTCCCACGGTCTATCCGGTCATGCAAGGCCGGCCGCGAGGGAGTGACTGCCTTTTACAGCATCTAGGCAGGAAGTTGTCATCAGGACACTCCTCCGGAACGACCTGTCACTCAATTGCTGCAGGACCAATCAGGACGCCTCGGAGGCGTGGTTACTGCTCTGAACAGGGTATTTAACAGAGCTTCTTTCATTAGCTCATTGCCCTGTCGTGGTTCTAGCTTGTTCTAGTCACTCAGTGCTTGTGTATTCTATTATCCCTTTTGGTTTTGACCCGGCTTGTTTACCTTACTCTGCTTATCTCTGTTACCCTTGATTCGGCTTGTCTCTCGCTTACCTGTCTTCTGTTGCCCTCGACCTCGGCTTGTCTTTGACCATTCTATACTGTACTACTTACGTTAGTCCGGCCATTCTAAGGTCCGGTATACGTATCTGGCTACTGTTTGTACTCTGCGTGTTGGATCCCTGTCCCGATCCTGACAAATACACCCAGTCTGACCCAACACAGCCTGGCTCCTAGAGGGTTTTCTCTCAACCCGCCCCCCAAGGGCCATCTATGTCCACGTGATATGATATCTTTAATTACCATATCTCGGTATATGTGTCAGCCAAAAGTTGACACTTAGTGGGGCGATATAGTATCGAGGTGACCAAAAATCCTATTCCTTAATTTGGGAACACTCTACCATCTCGAATGACTACTTTTCCTCTTTTTTTTTCTTTTTTTTTAAAAGGGAAGAAAAAAAAAATTACGTGATTCTTTACATATATATTCCTAATCAATTTATGTATACCACCACTATATTCCTTTATTTTTTAAGTCTACTGAAACACATAACCGATCCACTCTAGAACTGTATAGGTTCCCCCACAGTGTAACACAATCACTCCTTTAATAATATTAGTTCTTCCCCTGCTTCTTATACATATTACCAATACTGCTAGGTTTCTATTACATCGGTGCTTATACTCACAGAGAAAAAAACAAAAAAAAAACCTTGATATATATTCATTATCAGTTTATAAATTCCACCACAGTGTGTGCTTGATCCATCTCATTACTATTTCAAAGCTTAGCAAAACTACTTAAACCTATAGCCAGTATGACTTTTTATAAGTTCCCTCACTGTGTAACCTAATCCTCACTTGGAGTATTGTAAGCACTACTGGAGACCGTATGTTCAGAAGGATATTGATACTTTAACCCCTTAAGGGCACATGATGTGTGACATGTCATAATTCCCTTTTATTCCAGAAGTTTGGTCCTTAAGGGGTTAAAGAAAGTTCAGAGAAGGGCTACTAAACTGGTTCATGGATTGCAGGATAAAACTTACAAGGAAAGGTTAAAGGATCTTAACATGTATAGCTTGGAGGAAAGACGAGACGGGGGATATGATCTAAACATTTAAATACATAAAGGGAATCAACACAGTAAAGGAGGAGACTATATTTAAAAGAAGAAAACTATCATAACAAGGCAATAGGCAAAGGTTTAAAACTAATATCAATAGGCAAAGGTTTAAAACTAATATCATGAAGTATTACTTTAATGAGAGGGTAGTGATACATGGAATAGCCTTCCAGCTGAAGTGGTAGAGGTTAACACAGTGAAGGAGTTTAAGCATGCGTGGGATAGGCATAAGTCTATCCTAGCTATAAGATAAGGCCAAGGACTAATGAAAGTATTTAGAAAATTGGGCAGACTAGATGGGCCGAATGGTTCTTATCTCCTGTCACATTCTGTAGATAGATAGATAGATAGATAGATGGCTGGTTAATCCATTAGGCAAAGTGAGTATCTGTTCTTGATTCAACTTTAGAACAGATTCCCCCCAGCTGGACCGTCAGATACCTTGGAGATGACTGTATTCAAAGAGATTAAAATGTCTTATTTAGGGGCTAAAAGACAGAGGAAGTGGTTTAGAGAAGAGGCTCATGTAGACCCACCTATAATGTTATTCCACGATTCATCCAGTATTTTATGGTGAAAAGGAGGTCACGATTAAACACTCCACTAGTGCCGTAAACCCTGCCTAAATCTCTATACTTACATATATATATTTACCGTCAGGAGTCTATCCTGACAACTAAGTTTATGTTTAATTTCTTCTTTATTTTACTACAATACCTGCTCTCCACCAATAGTGGCCTCCCTAACCACTAACTCTAAACTCTCCTTCATCACCCTCACCTGCCCGAACTAATGACATTCCTACAAAAGGCTACATCCTGCTCAAGACAGGTCCTTGACATTGAAGTTGTTGGTTTGACTGAAAGACTTCCTATCCTGTAATCAGGGCCGGCGCTACCATAAGGCGGCACAAGCGGGGATGGTAGCCGAGAGGAGCAACTGCGGCCAAATGCTTTAAAGGCCGCTGGGATACATAACGTCCTGTCCCGGCGGCCGTGCACTCTGGAGAAAGAATGGCAGCTTCCATAGGGCACCAACACCTGGTGGGACACCTGTTTAACAATGGTAAGAAACAATAAGTTTGTGTGTGTGTTTAAAAGTCTGTGTGTGTGTGTGTGTAAGAGTCTATGTGTGTGTAAGAGTCTGTGTGTGTGTGTAAGAGCGTGTGTGTGTGTGTGTCTGTGTGTAAGAGCCTATGTGTGTGTGTAAGAGACTGTGTGTGTGTGTGTGTAAGAGACTGTGTGTGTGTGTGTGTGTGTGTAAGAGCCTGTATATGTGTGTGTGTGTGTGTGTGTGTAAGAGTCTATGTGTGTGTAAGTCTGTGTGTGTGCGTGTGTGTGTGTGTAAGAGTCTGTGTGTGTGTGTGTGTGTGTGTGTAAGAGCCTGTGTGTGTGTGTATATGTGTGTGTAAGAGCCTGTGTGTGTGTGTGTGTGTGTGTGTGTGTGTAAGAGTGTGTGTGTAAGAGCCTGTGTGTGTGTGTAAGATCCTATGTGTGTGTAGGAGCCTGTGTGTGTGTGTGTAAGAGCCTGTGTGTGTGTAAGAGCCTGTGTGTGTGTGTGTGTGTGTGTAAGAGCCTATGTGTATATGGGCCAGTGAATGCGTGTTTGTATGTAAACATGTAGCCAGTGTGTGGGTCTATGACCCAGTGTGTATATGCGTAAGTATGAGCCAGTAAGTGCATGGGTCAGTGAGCGATAATGTGTGAGAGGGTTCCCATTCCTATTTGCTACAGAGAGGAGTAAGAAAATCAGAGGGGGTAGAGAGACATTAAGGTGGGTAAAACACAGAATGAAGCAAAGGAGATAAGTTATATTAAAGGAAAAAAATATTTAGAAGGGGGATGAAAGACACAAGGAGGTTAAGATCCACAAAAAGTGGGAAAAAGACTCAAAAGTGAAAAGAATGAAAAACAGAGGATACAATTTTCAAAAAGAGAAAAGAGAAACAAAAAGGCAGCAAGGTGCACAAAAGGGACAAAAAGATGGATAACATAGACAAAAGGGGGTGGATAGACACACAGGTGTAGACAAATTTTGAGGGCAGCAAAATGCGTCTTCGCCTGTGCAGACAAAATTGCTTGCACCGGCCCTGCCTGTAATTATACTGATGGACTTATGTTCTTTATTATCTTCCTTTTGATACCAACTAGCTCCATACCAGCCTGAACTACTCGACAATCCAGCTTCATTTCTAACCTGATTAATACCAGCCTGAACTACACAACCAATCTAATTTATGTTACCTGCTTTATACTACTCACCTGCTTTTTCTTGCCATCCTGATTTATACCTACCTGATCCTCCCAACCGACCTGCACTATACCAACTTGCATAACACCAATCTGGACTTTGTTACTAACTAATATTGCAAGTAGTGATGTCGCGAACATAAAATTTTCCGTTCGCGAACGGCGAACGCGAACTTCCGCAAATGTTCGCGAATGAGCGAACCAGGCGAACCTTTATACACTTCAATAGGCAGGCGAATTTTAAAACCCGCAGGGACTCTTTCTGTCCACAATAGTGATGGAAAAGTTGTTTCAAGGGGACTAACACCTGGACTGTGGCATGCCGGAGGGGGATCCATGGCAAAACTCCCATGGAAAATTACATAGTTGATGCAGAGTCTGGTTTTAATCCATAAAGGGCATAAATCACCTAACATTCCTAAATTGTTTGGAATAACATGCTTTAAAACATCAGGTATGATGTTGTATCGATCAGGTAGTGTAAGAGTTATGCCCGCTTCACAGTGACAGACCAAACTCCCCGTTTAACGCACTGCAAACAACCGCAAACAGTCCATTTGCACAACCGCAAACTCCCCATTTGCACAACCGCAAACTCCCCATTTGCACAAGGTTGGATACCAAGCTAGCCATGTCCCGTTCCTTGTCCTCACTGATGTCATTGAAGGACTCTTCCTCCTCCCAGACATGTACAACACCAAGGGTCCCCGAAAGGTGACAACAAGTCCCTTGGGACGCCTGCTGTGTTTTAACTTCCACCTCCTCAAAGCCACCTTCCTCCTCTGACCCCTCTTCTTCAGACTCCTCTCTCTGCGTTGCCTCTCTCTGCGTTATTATAAGGTGTGTTAAGTAGTACTATTCCTATCAGTTTAATCCCTGTTACGTCCCCTATCAGGGGACGTGTATATGGCATCAATTTTAGGAACCGGGAGATGGAAAAAGATGCTTGGTTAGTCCTCCTACTTCAAATTTGGGGCACTGCGCGTGTAATCTAATGTGCCACCAGATAGGAGTGGTGTGTTAAGTAGTCCCCTTCATCAGGCCTTTTTTAGTCGAATGTATCGCCCACTGTCAGTCCCTTCGGGATCCATCCCTCATTCATCTTAATAAAGGTGAGGTAATCTAGACTTTTTTGACCTAGGCGACTTCTCTTCTCAGTGACAATACCTCCTGCTGCACTGAAGGTCCTTTCTGACAGGACACTTGAAGCGGGGCAGGCCAGAAGTTCTATCACAAATTGGGATAGCTCAGGCCACAGGTCAAGCCTGCACACCCAGTAGTCAAGGGGTTCATCGCTCCTCAGAGTGTCGATATCTGCAGTTAAGGCGAGGTAGTCTGCTACCTGTCGGTCGAGTCGTTCTCTGAGGGTGGACCCCGAAGGGCTGTGGCGATGCGTAGGACTTAAAAAGCTCTGCATGTCCTCCATCAACAACACGTCTTTAAAGCGTCCTGTCCTTGCTAGCGTGGTCGTGGGAGGAAGAGGATTACTTTCACCTCTTCCCCTGTTAGATTCCCGCTGTGCTGTGACATCACCCTTATACGCTGTGTAAAGCATACTTTTTAATTTATTTTGGAACTGCTGCATCCTTTCTGACTTGCGGTAATTCGGTAACATTTCAGGCACTTTCTGCTTATACCGGGGGTCTAGTAGCGTGGACACCCAGTACAGGTCGCTCTCCTTCAGCCTTTTTATACGAGGGTCCCTCAACAGGCACGACAGCATGAAAGACCCCATTTGCACAAGGTTGGATGCCGAGCTACTCATGTCCCGTTCCTCGTCCTCAGTGATCTCACTGAAGGTATGTTCTTCCCCCCAGCCACGTACAACAGCACGGGTACCAGATAGGTGACAACAAGCACCCTGGGATGCCTGTTGTGGTTGGTCTCCCTCCTCCTCCTCAAAGCCACATTCCTCCTCTGACTCCTCTTCCTCACAATCCTCTTCCAGCGTTGCCGCAGGTTCAGCAAGTGATGCTGATAAGGCTGTTTCTGGTGGTGATGGTGACCACAACTCTTCCTCTTTACGCTCATCTACGGCCTGATCCAGCACTCTTCGCAGGGCATGCTCCAGGAAGAAAACAAATGGTATGATGTCGCTGATGGTGCCTTCGGTGCGACTGACTAGGTTTGTCACCTCCTCAAAAGGATGCATGAGCCTACAGGCATTGCGCATAAGCGTCCAGTAACGTGGCAAAAAAATTCCCAGCTCCGCAGAGGCTGTCCTAGCACCCCGGTCATACATATACTCGTTAACGTCTTTTTCTTGTTGGAGCAAGCGGTCGAACATTAGGAGTGTTGAATTCCAACGTGTCGGGCTGTCGCAAATCAAGCGCCTCACTGGCATGTTGTTTCGCCGCTGGATATCTGCAAAGGGCCATGGCCGTGTAGGAACGCCTGAAATGGCCACACACCTTCCTGGCCTGCTTCAGGACCTCCTGTAAGCCTGGGTACTTATGCACAAAGCGTTGTACGATCAGATTACACACATGTGCCATGCACGGCACATGTGTCAACTTGCCCAAATTCAATGCCGCCAACAAATTTCTTCTGTTGTCACAAACCACTTTGCCGATCTCCAGTTGGTGCGGAGTCAGACACTGATCCACCTGTGCGTTCAGTGCGGACAGGAGTGCTGGTCCGGTGTGACTCTCTGCTTTCAGGCAAGTCAACCCCAAGACGGCGTGACACTGCCGTATCCGGGATGTGGAATAGTACCTGGGGAGCTAGTGGGGTGTCGTTGATGTGGAGCAAGACGCAGCAGCAGAAGAGGACTCAGCCGAGGAGGTTATGGAAGAGGATGGAGTAGGAGGAGTAGAGCAGGTGGCAGCAGGCCTGCCTGCAAGTTGTGGCGGTGTCACCAACTCCTCTGCAGAGCCACGCATTCCATGCTTGGCAGCCATCAGCAGGTTTACCCAATGCGCAGTGTTGGTGATATACCTGCCCTGACCATGCTTTGCAGACCAGGTATCAGTGGTCAGATGGACCCTTGCCCCAACACTGTGTGCCAGACATGCCATGACTTCCTTTTGCACAATCGAGTACAGGTTGGGGATTGCCTTTTGTGAAAAGAAATTCCGGCCGGGTACCTTCCACTGCGGTGTCCCAATAGCTACACATTTTTTGAACGCCTCAGACTCCACCAGCTTGTATGGTAAAAGCTGGCGGGCTAAGAGTTCAGACAAGCCAGCTGTCAGATGCCGGGCAAGGGGGTGACTTTGTGACATTGGCTTCTTACGCTCAAACATGTCCTGGACAGACACCTGACTGCGGGCAGATGAGCAGGAACTGCTCAAGGCGAGAGACAGAGTGGCGGATGGTTGAGAGGGGGCAAGGAGGACAGCAGTGGTTGACGTGGCTGAAGATGCTGGACCAGGAGGAGGATGGCGGCTTTGAGTTTGTGTGCTGCTTGTACTCATGTGTTGATTCCATAGGCTTTTGTGATGTGCGATCATGTGCCTTCGCAAAGCAGTTGTACCTAGGTGGGTGTTGGAATTCCCACGACTCAGTTTCTTTTGGCACAGGTTGCAAATGGCATCGCTGTTGTCAGAGGCAGACACACAAAAAAAAGCCACACTGCTGAGCTCTGCAATGATGGCATTCTGGTGGTGGCAACAGCATGCGTTGGTTTGACGTGCTGTCTGGCTGACCCCGGGTGCCGATGCATGCTGTCTGACTGTGCCACTAGCTCCTTGTGCCGACCTCCCCCTGCTTCCAACTCGTCTCCTCCTCTCTGTCTCCCCATCTGAACTTTCCCCCTGTTCTTCTTCTCTTCTAGCGGGCACCCACGAGACATCCACGGACGCATCGTCAACATCAACCGCTTCACTTGTATCTAACAACTCAGCAAAGGAAGCAGCAGCGGGTACAACATCATCATCATCACACCGTACATTCATGTGTGTAATGCTGCCTGAATGAGACATATCCCTGTTATCTACATCCTCTGGCAATAATGCTTGCGCATCACTCAATTCTACCAACTGATGTGTAAATAACTCCTCTGACATATCAAGTGAAGCGGCTGTGGTGCTAGTGTTGGTGGTGGCGGCAGGCGGGTGAGTGGTTACTTGAGAGGTGCCCGAAGCTAAGCTGGAGGAGGATGGTGCGTCAAGGTTCCGAGCGGAAGCTGTAGAAGATTGGGTGTCCTGTGTTAGCCTGTCAACTATGTCCTCAGAACTTTTCGAGTTCAGGGTACGTGGCCTCTGAACACTGGGCATTATTCTAGGGCCAAAGGGAATCACAGCACCACGACCACGACGGCCCCTGCGAGGTGGCCTGCCTCTGCCAAGCTACTGTGACAACAGATATGAGTGGCACTGTGCACTGGCAGAAGTTGGCAGAGTAGACGCTGTAGGCCTGACACAAACGCTTGCAGACAACTAACTGCTATTCAATCTATTACAGTCAAAATTGTATTTTTATTTTTTTTTAAATCTACACTACTGTTACACCAGATATGAGTTGCACTGGTGTGACACTGTGCCCTGGCAGGCCCTGAAACACACACGCGTGAAGGAAACTGACTGCTATTATTTCACAGTCAAAAAAGTGTTGTTTTTTCTAAATGTACACTACCGTTACACCAGATATGAGTTGCACTGGTGTGACACTGTGCCCTGGCAGGCCCTGAAACGCACACGCGTGAAGGAAACTGACTGCTATTATTTCACAGTCAAAAAAGTTTTGTTTTTTTTAAATGTACACTACTGTTTCACCAGATATGAGTTGCACTGGTGTGACACTGTGCCCTGGCAGGCCCTGAAACGCACACATGTAAAGGAAACTGACTGCTATTATTTCACAGTCAAAAAGTTTTTTGTTTTTTTTTTAAATGTACACTACTGTTACACCAGATATGAGTTGCACTGGTGTGACACTGTGCCCTGGCAGGCCCTGAAACGCACACGCGTGAAGGAAACTGACTGCTATTATTTCACAGTCAAATTTCTAGTTTTTTTTAAATGTACACTACTGTTACACCAGATATAACTTGCACTGGTTTGACACTGTGCCCTGGCAGGCCCTGAAATGCACACGTGTGAAGGAAACTGACTGCTATTATAATACAATGCAATACAATGCAAGCTATTGTGACACCAGATATGAGTGGTGGCACTGGGCAAGTGGGCACAGTATACGCTGTGAGCCTGACACACACGCTGGCAGGCAGGCAACTGCAATTAGATTACACAGAAAAAAAAAGAGCAGACTGATGTTCTAGCCCTAAAAAGGTCTTTTTGTGGTGCTGTCCTTACAGCAGAGATCAGATGAGTCCTTCAGGACTATAGTGGACACTGAATACACTAGCCTAGCTATCTATTTCCCTATTAAATCATCACTAAGAATGCAGCTTCAGAATGAATCTAAAATGAATGCTGTCCAGGAGGTGGGAGGATCTAGGAGGGAGGGTCTGCTGCTGATTGGCTGGAATGTGTCTGCTGACTGTGAGGTACAGGGTCAAAGTTTACTCAATGATGATGAATAGGGGGCGGACCGAACATCGCATATGTTCGCCATCCGTGGCGAATGCGAACAAGCTATGTTCGCCAGGAACCGTTCGGGACATCACTAATTGCAAGGTGTTATTTTCCTGCTTTATCAGTGCTCATTCCAACAGGGGGCGGATTCACTAAAGTCTACTTTACCTGTAATTACTGAAACCTTTCTGTACTGTTTTTGTTTTACTTGTTTCTCTAAACCAGGGATAGGCAACCTTCAGCACTCCAGATGTTGTGGACTACATCCCCCATGATGCTCTTGCATCCATAATGCTGGCAAAGCATCATGGAAGGTGTAGTCCAAAACATCTGGAGTGCCGAAGGTTGCCTAAGCCTGCAAACTAGCTTACATTCATCTATATGTTTTCTACTAATTATTTATATCTTGTTTTATAACCTGTCTGGGGCATATTGCCTAAACTTCTGTTTCTATTATTTGACCTTCGTTTATAGGTTCTCTTATTTTCCTTCTCCCTATAATTTCAGAATTATGATTTACTGTTATTCTATTATGTACACTCTCAGCAATAAAGAACCTAATGTTAACTCTGACCAAAGTCTCATATCTGACCTGCTCGAGATCATGACATTTACTATACAGGGCTTGACATTTGAAGTCCTATGCTACTAGCTAGGTCTTAAAATGATTTGCCACTGCAAGTCTTTGCATACTCACTAGGGATAAAATTTAAGTGGCCAGGCTAATTTAGAACTCGCCAAAAGCTAGGGACGAGGGAAAGTTTGAGCCCTGATATATATATATATATATATATATATATATATATATTACAATAATGAGGTTATATATTGCATTTAATTATGTCTTCGGTTCAGCCTCAATTTAAGAAGAAAAAAAAAATGATATATATATATATTTAGTTGATTAAGACAGAATCCAAGACATAATTAAGTGCAACACATCATCTGATAATTATTAGAATATATACAAATAAGGCTAGCAAGTTAAACCGGTATCCAAGATATAATTGAATGCAACACTTCTTATTCTAATTATTATATTAGACGGGGAACATCCATAACATTGATTGCTTCAGTCAGAACGTTTGTCCTATGGGCAGAGATGCATATATATATATTTTTTTATTTAATTTTTATAGTATAGCTCGCACAGCTAGAATACAATACAATATTACAACTCTAAGATAGTATTATAGTTTTAAGCAATAGAACAAATAGTTGGGAGACTAGAATCATATTTTTTTTTTTATAAAGCCTGTTACGTTAAACATGAGTCCTTTGAAAAACAGTCATATGACAATTAAAAAAAGTCTTCTCATAAAGGTAAATTGTAAATCTAAGTAATAAAGAGTAAATACTCTGATACCTGAAAGTGTAACATGGTTATCTCAATTAACAGTGTTATTTACTAAAGTGAGATACAAAATAGATTAGAAACTTAAAGGTACACTATAGTCACCAGAACAACTACTGGTTTTTGTACTTGTTCTGGTGGGTAAAATCATTCCCTTCAGGCTTTTTGCAGTAAACACTTTCTTTTCAGACAAAATGCAGAGTTTACATTACAGCCTAAAGGTACCTCCACTGGTTCCTCCTCAGATGGCTACTAGAGGTGCTTCCTGGGGCAGTGCTGCACAGTGTGCAGCACTGCCATTCAGTGTCTCCTCCCTCTGCATGGAGACACTGAACTTTCATCATAGAGATGCATTAATTCAATACATCTCTATAAGGAGATGCTGATTGGCCAGGGCTGTGTTTGGCTCTGCACCTGATCTGCCACCTTAACAGTCTCAGCCAATCCTATGGGAAAACATTGTGATTGGCTCAGTACAACACTTCTGATTATGTCAGCCAAGCAGGCAGATCACGGGTAGAGCCAGCAGCTGCAGACTTGAACAAATGGGAGATTTTACTATATTTAGGGGTGGCAGATGATGGTTTTAACACTATAGGGTCAGGATTAAATGTTTGTGTTCTTGACCCTATAGGGTTCCTTTAACCCCTTAAGGACATATGACGGAAATGTTCCGTCATTATTCCCTTTTATTCCAGAAGTGGTGTCCTTAAGGGGTTAAGGTAGGGGTGGGGAACCTTTGGCCCTCCAGATGTTGTGGACTAAATCACCCTTGATGCTTTGCTAGCATTATGGCTGTTAGAGCATTATGGGAGATGTAGTCCAAAACATGCAGAGGGCCGGAGGTTCCCCATCCCTGCTTTAAGGCCAGGATAGACAAATTCATTTTGAATTCATCTTAAATGCTCACTTTAATGAATAACCCTTTTAGACAAAGTCTTCAAATAGTCAACTGAAGAATAAGAAGGGGTTTTAATAAAAAGAAAAAATTGTATGGGTTATATCACACCAATAAGCTGCTGTGAAAATAAGCTTGAATGTAAGCACATGAACATAACAGCTATGAATTCAATATTTTTTTGAAACTTGAAGCTGAGTTTATAATACATATAAAAAGGGAGACACCACTGGACAAATAAAAAAAAACAAAAAAAAAAAAACCCCCCAATATTTAGTAGTTATACCAACAATGAAAACATGCATATATTTAATTATGCTTTTTTTTTCATTGGGGACATATCTAAAATAGCTTGTAAAAAACTGCATATCTCTTACTTGCAGCCTTTGCAAGCCCTCCCCTTCTAACCCAGCCCAGACTTTCTGTGACTGTCCAATCACAGACTTCCCAGTGAAACACAATAAGAAGTCTTTGCAAGGCAGGTGCTCTGGGAAATTGCTGCCTCTTGAGCTTAGCTCCACTGACCTAAGCATTCAAGAAGTAACTGGACCGGTTGTCTGATTGAGGGGTGTGTAACAAGCTAAATATATAAATATGCCAATTTCTGTTGAAATCTGCACTGTTTGTAAACTATAAAACGAGGACACACTCTTTGCACATAGAGGTCGGAAGTGTCCCTTTAATATCAGGAGATCTTAGAAATTATTATTAATTGTACAGTATGTGCAGAGTTTCAGATACAGCAGGCCAGACAGTGTGTCCTCTAGCTACCACCGCTCAGTGTGTCCAATGTTGCCACTACCTGAAGTTTCCCAAAATCCTTATTGTTAAGTTAGAGCAGCTCCACCTACACAACTTATCCATGTAATGCTACCTGCCATTGAAAGAGCCCCAAAGTCATGCATTGCCAATTTTACCCTAGGTAATGTCCACAAAGAGCTTATAACAATTGTTTTTCATGTAATTAAACATTAATATGCCATTTTTTTTAGTCAATATATTTAATTATTAATTTGGATTAATCACTGCACTCCCAGCTCAATTATTTCAAACAAACTATAATCGATGTAAAACGTTGGCTCACTTCACCCCACAAATCAGTCGACATCTGTAGAATAGATAAAGAGCTTTCTGTTAAATTTGAGGACTGGAGAGAGCAACCTCCAGAGGGTAATTAATCCCTGGCCATTGGACAAACACAATCTTCCCATTCAACGCTAACGTTAGGGCTCAGGTAGTTCCAGCGAATTTTCAGTTCGGAACATTTTTTTGCAGAACGTTATACTATTAATTGCCAATTTGCATATGTGTACAGCTGCTGTTTTGGCTTCTAACTGAATCTGATAAGCTTGCTGGAGGTATCACAGAGCACTTGGCAGCTTTCCTATTTGAAAAGCAAGCCTTCCCAAACTACAGAACAGCTGATAGACCCTGATGGCGTGAATTACAATTACACTAGTTTTCACACTAAATCTGGGTGATAGCTACTTGGAAAGCAGTTTCATCATTTTATACTACAAACTGGAAAGAGAATTACATTGTCATGCTGTGCTTTTAAAGGCAGGTTAGTTTACCTTTGTCTACTTAACACCTAATTCTATAACGTCCATTGGCATCCAGAGATCGGAATACTACTACGTAATAAATTCGCCGTTTGGATGGAAGATTGTTTTAAAATCTACCTCGAATTCCATTTATTAGCGAGGCAGAAAGGAAGTGTTAAACTTGTCAGACACCTCAGTTATTAAATAATTTGTATTTTCAGTTTTCATATATAGAGTCACGGGATTTCCCATAGATTTAATTAGTAATCAAAAACAGTGCTATTCCAACTTAATATCTTTGTGCATGAGACAGCAGTTATACATTTTATTATTATTGCAATCAAATATCCTCTTGGTTTTTCTGTTTTGTAATATAATTTAAGCATATTGGTTCTGAGTAATACTGGAACTGTGTGTTGTTAAAACACTCATTAGCCAAATAATACAAATATGATGTACAGCAACCTAATTATCTATTTTTCTCATTCTGACAGAGATAAAAAAAAATTAAAAATAAATCTGTGTAATACTAATACTGCATAAAAACATATTCTTCTGGCAAATGCACAAAAAAAGAATATAAAAAGTTCTTTGTTATGATCTATCTTCAATGCAAATAGAAAATGCAATTATTACATTAAGTTTGCATCTGTTAACTTATGTAATAAAATATACACTGCAACGTTATTGTAAATGAACTCCTACAAACACAATGACAATTTCAACTGTATGTCCATTGTGTGTGTGTGTGTATAAATATATTTAGTATAATAGATACTGACTTACACACGTTTAAATTGTTACAAATAAATATGTATATTATATAGGATATAAAGCGCTTAATTAAAATGTGTCCATAATATGTTGCGCAATTAAAACTAGAATTGAATTACTCCTCAAACAGTTTTTTATATAATTAAAGTAAAGAATGTTAGTACTTTTTGCCCCCCTGAAAAAAATGACAAGATTTGAAGGGTGCTTGAAAATATTTACATACAATATATTTTCTGATTATTTGCAGATTGTAGAAAAAATTCTAGAAAACTATTCTGTTCAGGCAGCTTAGCATAAGGAAACTTTATAAATAAAATGTATAGAGGTGACTTACAAAAAAGGCAGGTTAAGATCTAGCAAATTGACCTTTAAAGGGGTAAAGGGATGAACGCGACGTTGCAACGGGTTTTCCGCTAGTTTGACAGCAAAAGGGTTAAAATGACCCAATTTAGGTGATTCGAAATAGATTTCTTTTTTCCCCATTTTGCACTGCAGTGGTCTTGTTTATTAGATGTCCTCCTCCTACACAATAAGCACCAACTAGCCAGTGAATGACCCCCTGTGGTGTTGCATTTGGTGAAAAGAAAATCCTCACTGCTTTATTGGCTCTCTGGAGACCTGAAGAACAGAACGAGATATTGAGAAAAATAATCATGCTTTCACGAGATAATGGTGGAAGGTTAAGACTTTAAGACTCCGTGATGTGTTGCTAATTCTCACCGTATCCCAGTATCTGCTATTATTATTTATTGGAATCTGAAACAACAATGTAGTGTAGAATTAATTTTTCTTTTAATATAGAATATCTATCTATTTATTTATCTGTCTGTCTATCTATCCATTTTATATATATATATATATATATATATATATATATGTATATATATATATATATATAAAAATTTATTAGAGAAATTGATTTTTATAAATTACTTTTTATTTCAGATTTCATTAATAAAACAAAAAAAGTACATTTGACGTAAAAGTATAAAGTTAAAAATGTTTTAAAGAAAACAGCATTTTTTTGCACATGATACTCAGATCTATATAAATATATAATCAATTCTATGCCCTTGCTTTTTAACCAGGTAACAAGCAACCAAAACATAGGCACATATATTCTTATATTTCAGTTGTATTTTCTGGAGACCTTTTGCAAGATTTTGTGTGACAAGATTTCTTTGTAGTCACTCATTAAAAACTTTGTAAAATAAAATCTCTTTTAGCAGGAAGTTGCCAGCAGGAACACGTATGCACGGTAAATATTTGCTGTTTTTTTTTACCAATGATGGTTTAGCACATACTAGAAGTAAAATGAGTGAAAATTTAATGGGGGACGATAGGCTGTGCAATCAGCAGCCAAACCTTTCTTTCCTGCTAACAACATGAGAATATAGTTACATAGTTACAGAGCTGAAAAGAGACTTGCGTCCATCAAGTTCAGCCTTCCTCACATTTGTTTTTGCTGTTGATCCAAAATAAGGAAAAAAAACCCAGTCTGAAGCGCTTCCAATTTTGCAACAAACTAGGAAAATAATCCTTCTTGACCCTAGAGTGGCAGTCAGATATCTATACGATATCACCCCACTACTTAAAGATTATATCCCTGTATATTAAGTTTTTGCAAATATTCAATATTCCAATTGCTGTTTAAACAATTGACCTCAGTATAACCTGTAGGGACCCATAATTGGTCTCTTCTTAAACAAAAATGAGATGATCCTCTGTGTTTTGCAATAACTGAAGATGGTTCAATGTTATGGTTCTTCTGCCAAACTAAACAAGTAGACAATATCTACAATGTTTCCTCACTCTGTGTTTAGAGGGGTGGAGGGAATATTTTAAGGCTACGGCATCTGCAATTACCTCATATCCCTTCAATTACTCTGTTTTAGTATGACATAGGGGAAACTATATATGGTGGTTAGTATTACTCTGATCAGCAAATTAAACAATGAAACTCCACCTTCTTCTATCCACAAGTTGGGAAATTAAAATGAATGAGGAACCTTATTTTTTTTTTTATTGATTAGTAAAACTTGTTCTCTTTTTCTGTAATTCAGATTGGTAAAAAAAAATAAAAAATAAATAAAAATGGTAAAAAGTTATCCTGAACCATAAATTGAATTATAATTATCTACCTCACAATTTTCTTAGAACCAACAATTTCTGGAAAAATTCACTTAAAGGAATACTATAGTGCCAGGAAAACAAACTCGTTTTCCTGGCACTATAGGGTTATTAGGTCCCCCCCCCACTCCCTCAAAGACTCCATCCCGCTGGGCTGAAGGGGTTAAAACCCCTTCAGCCACTTACCTTAATCCAGCACCGGGCTCCCCCTGCCAACGTCAGTGGAGCCGAATGCGCATGCGCGGCCAGAGGCGTGTGCGTATTCTAACCGCCCATAGGAAATCATTACTCAATGCTTTCCTATGGACGTTCAGCATGAGTTCAATGCGATTTTTACACTGAGAATTGCGGAAGTGGCCTGTAGTGGTTGTCTGGGAGACAGCCACTAGAGGCTGGATTAACCCTCAATGTAAACATAGCAGTTTCTCTGAAACTGCTATGTTTTCAGCTACAGGGTTAAAACTAGGGGGACCTGGCACCCAGACCACTTCATTGCGCTGAAGTGGTCTGGGTGGCTATAGGGGTCCATTAATTTAGTGCATTATCAGTGATTACCATAAGCCGGACCATCGCTTCTGTGAAATGTAAAACAGAGAATAAAGTAATAATAAATTCCTTATACCCTTTTTTTCAGGTGATGCTCTGTATTCATTTTTAAAATAGGTTTTAAATATTCAGCACATATTGCAAATTAGGGTGAGAAATACACACAATGTTTAATTTCCCTTTCCTCTATGTTATCTCTATGTTGACTGCCAGGTGCAAATACAAGTGTATAACAATGATTGACAAGGATCTAAGATGAAGTCAGCCAACTGCAGGATAAAGAGGTATTGATTCCTACATTTACGTTTATTGTTTACACTTCACAAATACATATTTGTTAAATATGGGGGATAAGTAAACATAATAAAACGATGAAAGTAAACATAATAAAACGATGAAAGTAAACATAGTAAAACAATGAAAGTAAACATAAAAAAACCATGAAAGTCAACATAATAAAACAATGAAAGTCAACATAATAAAACAATGAAAGTAAACATAATAAATCCATGAAAGTAAACATAATAAAACAATGAAAGTAAACATAATAAAACAATGAAAGTAAATATAATAAAACCATGTATTGTCTGTGTTTTATGTCCATGCTATAAATGTTTACAGGTAGAAAAATGCTTTTAGATTAATATAAACTCGTTTTTTTTAGAAGTCCTTAGAGAATACTAGTTTTGCTTGCTTGTACTGTAAATTTATGCATCATGAAATATTACACATTTTTAGTATTATATTATTAAATTGGTTGCAACAGTGCAGTGAATTACAATGATAATAAGATCATGTGCCTATGACACCATCGTAGGAGGGGAGTTTTGAAATGAAATTCGTACGATGCCGACTGCAGCATTTACTCAAGTGAGTAAAGCAGGAATAGGCAAACGTGTTAAAGGGAGGGACACTGGATACATTATAAGCATTTTTATCTCATTGAATTGGTATCATGTCTGGAAGCACTTTGCACTGTCCCTCCATTCAGTGTTAAACAATTTTTGACCAGTTTAACAAGTTTAACAATGAATGAGGGTGCCTGGCCACGCAAAGCCCGCCCCCTACTGGAGGTGTGGCTAAGGCAGAGATTGCACACTTCCTTCTACTCATACCAATTCATACCAGCTATAGGTGCTGTGATAGGCTGAAAGCAGTAAATGGACACTCCCAGACGGAGCTGCCCATTGCTTGCCAGTCTAATACTTTCTTATTAGCCCAAGCGGAACAGAGGGGATGGGCTGCCAGGGACTCTCATTTAGCTTTAAGACGTTAAAAATGGTTTAATAATGAACGGAAAGATGGTGCCAGAGAAATCCAGATCCTATAACCACTTCAATGAAATGAAGCAATTAAAGTACCTACACTGTCACGCTCACAATGCTAATTTAAAAAATAAAAGGAAAAATATATGTTCAAACAGTCCAAGGATTGTGCTGTTTATAATTCAAAAGCCAAGATGGAAGGAAAATCGTCAAAACAAGAAGAAAACAGTAGAATAGGACTGGATCTCAATTTTAAGAAGACTACTGTTATACAGGTGAAGACTTGGTTGTCCATAATTGGCTAAAGATGAAAACCAAAACTGAAAACTGTCTTACTGTATCTTTACAGACCTTATTACATATAGAGCATTATTATTTATATTTAAGTAACATTTAGCTGTGAATTCAATTTAATATTCACATTTCATTTTCTTCTATGATTAAAACTACATGTCCCTTAAAGGGAAACTCCAGTGCCAGAAAAACGATCCGTTTTTCTGGCACTGGAGGGTCCCTCTCCCTCCCACCCACCAATCCCCGGTTACTGAAGGGGTGAAAACCCCTTCAGTGACTTACCTGGGACAGCGGCGATGTCCCTCGCCGCTGTCTCCGCCTCCGCGACGCTCCTCCTAGTGATTACGTTGGCCGGTGGGCGAGACTGATCTCGCTCACCGGCCGAGGAGACCTAATGCGCATGCGCGGAAATTCCGCGCATGCGCATTACGTCTCCCCATAGGAAAGCATTGAAAAATCATTTCAATGCTTTCCTATGGGGTTTTGAGCGACGCTGGAGGTCCTCACACAGCGTGAGGACGTCCAGCGACGCTCTAGCACAGGAAACCTGTGCTAGAACCCAGGAAGTGACCTCTAGTGGCTGTCTAATAGACAGCCACTAGAGGTGGAGTTAACCCTGCAATGTAAATATTGCAGTTTATGAAAAACTGCAATAATTACACTTGCAGGGTTAAGGGTAGTGGGAGTTGGCACCCAGACCACTCCAATGAGCAGAAGTGGTCTGGGTGCCTACAGTGTCCCTTTAACTCGCCAATAAATCTTCATTAAAACAACAAGCCTGTATTGATTGCACAATCTTAAAAATGTACTGTGTGTGCTTATGACTATCTCAGAATGTGAGCATCATGTGAGTAATATTTACCAATTTGTAGACTGCAACTTCTATCTATATAAGCCTAATGTGCCTGTATTTTCTTTGGAGCACATGTGGGGGAGTTTGTCACCATTGTGACTGTGATCATTATGGAAACAATTTGAAAATCCTTTAAAAATAGGCACAGTGACCTAAAATACCACATATCCAGGATAATACTTATATATAAATACTTAGTTATTTGGATTCTATTTTGCACGTTCTTATGTTTATTATCAAATATGTATCCAGTATAAGCAGAGGTTTCTGAAAGACAAAACAACACCAAAAGCCTAATTAAGCCAAAACAAAGTCCAAGAGACATTCCCTTAAATTGGACAAAAAATTAATAGTCCTAGGGGTAGATCTACTCCAGAGATCTAAAAATAGTTTTATTTGACTTGGGCCATTACAAAGGGATCTGATACCAATTGCAAATCAGATTGATCACACCAGCAGAGGCAGCCCAGAACTGAAATGCCAATCAGGTATACAGCTATCGCAGACGTTTAGGGCACCATAAGCAAAGGTACCATGTTGGCATTATGTATTTAGATTCTGGGACACAATATCAAAATGCTAATAAAGAAATGTAGAAGAGATGCAAATAACTGGCAAATACTGAATAACTTATACTTATATGAGATGTAAGCAAAATAAAAAATTCAGGAAAATGTCCACCATATTTTTCCTTTTTCAGAAAATTTTATTTAATATATATTTCATTCTGGGATGACACAGACACACACACACCATGGCACAGACACACACACACCATGACACAGACAGACACATACACCATGACACAGAAAGACACACCATGACACAGACAGACACATACACCATGACACAGACAGACACACACACATTATTTGTACCTTCGGCAACCAGCCAGGGGGTTGTGCAGGGCAGACAGCTGTCTGTGATGGCGGCCGCAGGGGAAGCTCTGATGGCAGCCGCAGGGGGAGTTGGCTGTGCTGGCTCTGCTCCCCAGCGCGCAGCTTAATGAGACTGGGGCCGGAATATGACGTCATATTCCGGCCCTGGTCTCATTAAGTAGCGTGCAAGGACGGGGGAGCAGAGTCAGCACAGCCAGCTCCCCCTGCAACCGCCATCAGAGCTTCCCCTGCGGCCGCCATCACAGACAGCTGTCTTGCCGACGGCCCACCAGAAACTTTCCCGGTATCCCGGTGGGCCAGTCCGGCCCTGCCGGTTTCCATTAAGAGCAAAACTGACGATGTGATGTAGAAGATAATAGTTATTCACTAAACTAGGTATTGCTGTAAATCCACAAGGGAATTACACACTTTTAACCCAAAAATAGTGTTGGAAAATGTATCCATCTAAGCAATAATGTCCAACTTTTTAATGTGAAATTCCCTGGTACATTCCTGAAGAGAAGAGATCATCGCCCTACACAAACAAGGAACAGGATACAAAAAGATAGCAAAGGCACTGAATGTTCCTAGAGACATCGTTGGAAGCATAGTTCGCAAGCTCAAACTTGAAGGAACAGTGGTTTCTCTACCTTGACAGGGCAGAAAAGGGAACCTATCAATGGCTGCAAACAGATTTCTGAGAAGGTAGGTTGTGAAAAACCCTCGAGTGACAGCAAAAAACCTGCATGAAGACTTGGTGGCAACAGGCACTGAGGTTTCTGTGAGCACAGTACGGAGCATACTAAATGCAGAAGGTTTCCATGCCAGAACGTCAAGACATACACCACTATTGACCCAAAAGCACAAGAAAAGTCGGCTCCCTTATGCTCAAAATCATACAAATAAGCCACAGACATTTTGGGATTCTGTTCTTTGAAACGACGAAACAACACTGGAACTTATTAGCCCAATGGATCAGAGGTATGTCTGGAGGAAGAAGAATTGAGCACACACTGAAAAGAACACTCTGCCTACAGTTAAGCATGTTGGTGGTTAGGTGATACTCTAGGGCTGCTTTGCATACTCTGGCACTGGAAACCTGCAGGCAAGATGGATTAATTAAAGTATCAGGAAAACCTAGGAGAAAACGGCATGCCGTCTGTGAGGAAGCTAAAGCTTGGGCAAGACAATCTTCCAACACCTCCCAACAAGACAATGATCCCAAGCATACCTCAAATTCCACCAAGGCTTGGTTGCAGAAGAAGTCCTGGAAAAATCTACAGTGGCCATCACAGTCACCTGACTTAAACCCATTAGAAAATCTCTGTGGGATTCAAAGAAGGCGGTTGCAGCATGCAAACCCAAGAATATTACTGAACTGGAGGCCATTGAGCAATGGGCTAAGATTCCTCAGGAACGCTGCCAGAACCTGGTGTCTGGCTATGCATCTCATTTGCAGCAGGTCATAACAGCAAAGGGGCAGACTGTTCAGGGACCGAGGGCCAGAGGCAGTCAGGGGCCCAGCAGCACAGCCATGCTCTGGCTGAGGAGATCAGAGATATCTTCACCAAAAAAAACATAGATTTCTTCCATATTCTAGTGATATGTTGCAGGGCCTCTGCAACATGTCACTCTCTAGGTACCCCCCCTTTATCGTTTCTCTTTTCTCATGGAGACTTAGCAGCGATCATTCAGTTCTTGCTGCCAGGTCTCCAGCCTCTGTGCGGTGCTGTGCGTGTGTGGAGGAAGAGGCGGGGCCAGGAAGTGGCATCTGTGTGTCTGAGTATCTGTATGTGTATCAGTGTGCACATTTGTGTGTCTGTGTATCTGCATCTGTGTCAGTGACACACATACAGACACACATATATAAACAATGACACACATGCAGATACACACACAGATACAAACACTGACACACATACAGATTCACTGATGCAGGAATACTCACACTGACACACATACAGATACAGACACATCAATGCAAACGCTGAAACACATGCAGATAAACATACACACAGAAACAGTGTACAGGGAGTGCAGAATTATTAGGCAAATGAGTATTTTGACCACATCATCCTCTTTATGCATGTTGTCTTACTCCAAGCTGTATAGGCTCGAAAGCCTACTACCAATTAAGCATATTAGGTGATGTGCATCTCTGTAATAAGAAGGGGTGTGGTCTAATGACATCAACACCCTATATCAGGTGTGCATAATTATTAGGCAACTTCCTTTCCTTTGGCAAAATGGGTCAAAAGAAGGACTTGACAGGCTCAGAAAAGTCAAAAATAGTGAGATATCTTGCAGAGGGATGCAGCACTCTTAAAATTGCAAAGCTTCTGAAGCGTGATCATCGAACAATCAAGCGTTTCATTCAAAATAGTCAACAGGGTCGCAAGAAGCGTGTGGAAAAACCAAGGCGCAAAATAACTGCCCATGAACTGAGAAAAGTCAAGCGTGCAGCTGCCAAGATGCCACTTGCCACCAGTTTGGCCATATTTCAGAGCTGCAACATCACTGGAGTGCCCAAAAGCACAAGGTGTGCAATACTCAGAGACATGGCCAAGGTAAGAAAGGCTGAAAGACGACCACCACTGAACAAGACACACAAGCTGAAACGTCAAGACTGGGCCAAGAAATATCTCAAGACTGATTTTTCTAAGGTTTTATGGACTGATGAAATGAGAGTGAGTCTTGATGGGCCGGATGGATGGGCCCGTGGATGGATTGGTAAAGGGCAGAGAGCTCCAGTCCGACTCAGACGCCAGCAAGGTGGAAGTGGAGTACTGGTTTGGGCTGGTATCATCAAAGATGAGCTTGTGGGGCCTTTTCGGGTTGAGGATGGAGTCAAGCTCAACTCCCAGTCCTACTGCCAGTTTCTGGAAGACACCTTCTTCAAGCAGTGGTACAGGAAGAAGTCTGCATCCTTCAAGAAAAACATGATTTTCATGCAGGACAATGCTCCATCACACGCGTCCAAGTACTCCACAGCGTGGCTGGCAAGAAAGGGTATAAAAGAAGAAAATCTAATGACATGGCCTCCTTGTTCACCTGATCTGAACCCCATTGAGAACCTGTGGTCCATCATCAAATGTGAGATTTACAAGGAGGGAAAACAGTACACCTCTCTGAACAGTGTCTGGGAGGCTGTGGTTGCTTCTGCACGCAATGTTGATGGTGAACAGATCAAAACACTGACAGAATCCATGGATGGCAGGCTTTTGAGTGTCCTTGCAAAGAAAGGTGGCTATATTGGTCACTGATTTGTTTTCTGATTTGTTCTGCATGTGTGTCCGTTTGTATATCAGTGTGTGTGTGGTAGTTTATGTGTATATGTGCATACATCTCAGCATTCAAAAGTCAACATTACACACAGATACACCCCTGCATTCAAATGACAGTTCTACATACAAACACACCTCTGTATTAACACACTAACATTATGTATGAACACACAACTGCATTCAAAAAACAACTCTACATACAAATGCATGCCTGCATTTAACGTCAACAGTACTTACAAACACACCCCTACATTCACACACAGATACTCCATACAAAGAAATGCTTACATCCAAAACACAAATTTGTTCCATGCTAACTAGAACCCTGCAAAGATGGACAAATGGTAGACCTCCAGTTGGCAACGCAATGTGGGAGTTGTACAACAGATGGGGATCTACCTTTTGGCAACCCTTGTGATGGGGGGGAGGGTAGGGGGAATTATTGCACCAGGGCCCCCTCAATGTTAGTACTGCCACTACTGTGAAACTCTGTTGTACACTCAGACACACAAATATTAGGGAGCTCCTGGAAAAGAAGGACATAAGATAAAAAGGAAGGACAGAGGGATTAAGGCCCAAAATAGGGACACTTGGGAGGTACGATACAGAGAGGGGAGAAATGAAACCATGTTTCTATTTCTCATCCTCGTCTGCAATGCTTGCCTCGACTTTGCCTTGTCTATGCCGAATTATGATATTTGCTAAATATTTGATATAAATTTAATAAAATACTAAGCATTTGAAGAAAAAATGTTATAGGTGATTTTCAATGTTTTATTTAACTGCCTAAGAACTAGAGAAGTGACACTTCCCCTTTAAAATAACACACACCAGATTAACTTTACTACACTCCAGCACCCAAAAACTGATCATGACCAGAAGTGAGCCAACTGGCTGCGTTCCTTCAACTGCAGACAAAGAAAAATGATGGCCAAAGCCGTTTAGGTCTAAAATGATATTACATTTTGAATATGAATTGTCAAGTGACACCTCTAGAAATGAGCTGGGTGTATTTAAAATGTGATGGGTCTAATTTAAAAGGATTTTTAAATAAATTATTACATTAATTTAATTATCATAAATATTAACCCAAATACACCTACGTTAACATTTCTAAAGGCACAACATCTATTTTCTATATACTGTATCAAATGTTTTTCCAGATGCATGTGCAATGTGTAGGATTGCTGATGATTAATACCGACATATTCTATAACATTTTTTTATTCATACGGCGTTAAACAGAAAATACAATGTTTCATGGATAATGCACAAATCGTTTTATACATTTCCCTTGTCTAAATGCTGTATATGAATAAAAACCAAATAAATATTGTCTGTGTCACATGGTTTCTGAGCTCTCACCAAGATCTTTCAATCTATTTCACATCATCGTACACTATTACTTTACGCCTGTCGTTTTTGCATTTTGCTCACTATGAGATTGCAACAGTTTTCCCTGAATGTGATTTGCCTTTGTTGCTGCCAGAATTAACGGAGACATCTTTTCTATTTCCTTTCTTTTCCAGCTGAATTTATTCGAACCACACAGGTGTTAACAAGTGTGAGCAAGTATACAGAGGCATGTGGTCTCAATGTTCAAAACTGTCACAAATGAGAGGGATCATACAGAATAGGATTATGTAGCTGACACATTGTATAACAGTTTGGCACTCATACTATAGTGAAAAAGTCCAGCCAACTTGTGAAAAGTCCCAGACTTCTAGTGACAGATGGTCCTAAGTATAGGTAGCCAAAAGCCTATGTATGCTTGAGTGTGGTTGCTGAGGGCTGAATTCACAGCTTGCTTCATCAAAATGGCTGTCTTTCCTGACAGTATACATGTTTATAATTAAGAGGATGTGCCATCTTAAAAATCTCAATAATAAACATTGTCTTGTTACCAATATAGTAATACGGACAACCAATGAAGGGACTTTACCTTCGAAATAATGTAATTAAGCATGGCTTTTAATTTGAGAAAAAAGTCAATGTTACACAACAAGATTGTATGTTATCATTACCATTAAATTAATTGAAATAGAAGTTAATCATATTTAACTATGTTATTAAAATGACAGTACTTAACATAGAAAATGGTCTGCCCCTTAGACACGAGCTAATATTTATCAAAAGTAAAACAGAAGAATGTATATACAGTTTAGGAGTTTTGAGGTTGTATACAATTTATCAACATCTTTAAAAGAATCTTTTATTCAGACAATTGTATCATTTTTTTTGGATGTGGCATTATGCCCCCATTCACACACAACATTTGGCATTTTTAGCACCTGCATTCCCAAAAAATACCAGCAGGTGCATTACAAATACTCATACCCATGTATATTTGATAATTTCTATTCCTATTTTACAGGTGCACACCAAACACACATTAAACACAACCTGCACACACAAACATGCATTACACACAGTCAACACACATTATGAGAGGGGGGAAGGATGCAGAATGTAAGACACACATATAATGGCGATCAATCTAAGTTAAAAACACAGTTCTTTCGTCTGATGAACCCCGGAGGAGGCGGGCGAAGAAAGCCATGGAGATAAGTCACGAGGAGGAGGTGATCGTCATGATATGTGTGTTAGTGTGATTTCTGCTTGGCACACCCACCTCTACCTGAAGTAATTAGATTTTATCCTATGTGTTAAAGTTATATTTTATACTGTGCCATTGGGGTGTTTCTGGTTTTATCTCCTATATAGTGGATGCTTAAGGAAGACTCTCCTGCCATTTGGATATCAAGCTGTGGGACATATTCCGTTTCCACAGAAGCCTCTCTCACCCAGAGTCCGGGTTGATAGGACTTTGAGAAATATTTTCTTCGGATTTATTATTGAATATTGTTAAGTATTATTTTAAGTGAAACACTAGTTTTTGTTTTTTTATTGTGTATTGTATGCCACTAGTTTGGAGTGAATGCTGCTGGATTATTTATGCATACTAGTTTGATACACGTTTGTATTTCTTTTTTTCCGCTGTACACTTTTTGGTTATTTTAGCTTAAAAGAGCACTCCAAGCTCCATAACCATTACACGAACAGCTGCCTGGGCTAGTCGGACACTGATCACCTATTCCTGTGGAGCCTGGAAACTTCTGCAACAAGCTTCTGTCAGCTCCCCTGAGCTAAACCCTGCCATGTTTTATGGTGTCTAAATAAGTGATATAATCATCAGTTGTTTCATGTGTACAGAATAAAGTGAGTGAGGTGTAATCAGACTGTGCAACATGGAATACAACATCATCAAACAATACAACATGGCCCACTGCATCGTCAAACAGTCCAACATAGCCCACTGCATTGTCAAACAGTCCAACATGGCACACTACATCCTCAAACAGTCCAACATGACCCACTACATCATCAAACAGTGCAATATGGCCCACTGCATCATCAAACAGTCCAACATAGCCCACTGCATTGTCAAACAGTCCAACATGGCCTACTACATCCTCAAACAGTCCAACATGACCCACTACATCATCAAACAGTGCAATATGGCCCACTGCATCATCAAACAGTCCAACATGGCCCACTGCATCGTCAAACAGTCCAACATCGCCCACTGCATCGTCAAACAGTCCAACATGGCCCACTGCACCATCAAACAGTCCAACATGGCCCACTACATCATCAAACAGTGCAATATGGCCCACTGCATCATCAAACAGTGCAATATGGCCCACTGCATCATCAAACAGTCCAACATGGCCAACTGCATCATCAAACAATGCAACATGGCCCACTACATTGTCAAACAGTACAACATCGCCCACTGCATCGTCAAATAATGCAACATGACCCACTGTATTACCAAATGGTCCAACATGGTGCAATGCATCATGAAATACATCATCAAATGGTGAAACCTGGCATTCTGCATCATCAAACACTTCAACATGGTCCACTGCATCAGAAGGTGCAACATGTCTGGCAGCATAAAATGGCTTGCAAGGTAAATGTCCCAGTATAAATCATAATGGGATGTTAAAGAAATCCATGCCATGAGCTCTGGGTGACACCATGATGTCTTAACAGAGGCAATAAGACCATTTACATTTTTTGTAACACTGTTACACAGAGGCTGACCACCCAGTCACAGAGTAATAATAGGTGTTTTCAAAGCTGGAAAAACTTTGCCTATCGCTCATTTTATGCCACCTGCATCTGCTGTTTTTGTAGATCATTATCACATTCAGGTTATTTGTGCGGAATGACAAGAGAAAGATGTCTATTTACAAGGTTCAAACATCTTTGTTTGTAATATGTCAACATTTTCTGCAGAGTATTCTTTAATCACAATATCAATTTATACTAAAGGTCTCCAAAGTATGGACACGGTGTAACTGAAATGAGCATTCTATAGTTGTGGCTAATGCCTTATTCAGAGATAGCCTTTACCAACTCAAAATACAACTCGACTGTGTTTCTCGCCCGTTGTGACGCCCCCATATTTTGTAGTCATGTTGCAGCTGCTTTAGGTTTAATTAATCTTTGTGGTTAGTCGATTCTCAAGAAGAGACAGAATGTACTGTTTCAACCTGCCAAGTAGCTGAGTCTGTAAATATGTATTTACAATATGTGTTATAGTTTCAGATGTAAATATTATTTCTTTTGAAAAATATATTTTTTTTTAACAATGATCGCAATTTTTGGATGTTTTTTCTTTTTTTTTTAGAAGCTTGATGTGTGATCCATAAAAGTTCATGTTGTTTCCAGCGATAGTCGTTACACTATCTATACCATTCATTGTTAGGTTTTAGAATGTTTGATCAGTGGTCATTTTTTATTTTTAAAGCAATTCACCTAAATTTTAGACTGATTAGGTAAGTGGTCGAATTCCTAAACTCCATGCAAAAATTTTGTGAATCACGAAACAAAAGACTTCCAATGTTTGTTTTAATTGTAAATTTTGCCCATAGGGCAAAAAAAGAGAGATTCATGGAAAATAGAGGGGAACAAAATGGAAGAGCAGTAAAACGATCAATGTATATTTTGCAGTACCCTGAAAGGCCCATTTTTACACCCTTTTGGTTAGAGCCGGACTGCTCTATGGACAAAATTAATTAATCTCAAATAATTTTCTATTTTTGGAGAAAAAGAAATTGGAAAAAAATATTTGGCTGACTTGTGCACAAGTCTAATATAAATAAATAATATATACTGAGCCCTACTGAGGCGGCCAGTGCATTGATCTATAGCCAAGTGGTAGGTGTTGTTTTTGTTAATGGCCTCTCCAGGCCAGAGCTTAATATCATTTTAATCATGAAGATAATAAGTTAAACATATGCAAAACAAATTGCAAAAAGGTCGAAATGTGGAGATCCAAACAGTTTCTGTAGTTGCATGTAGTTGTACATGCCTTTGTGAGATTCTGGGGACATGCATCTTGCATTCTTGCGCATGTTCAGCTATATGCCAGTGATGTGGTCAGCCAGTAATTGTGCGATTTGAAGGACATTTCGCAGTTCCCATTCACTTGGGTACTGAATAAAAGAAGGATCTTCTCTCGTCTTGTTATTTATTTAGAAGGGACATTTTCACGTGCTACAGCATTCTTAAGCAGTTTGACAAAAAACTGGGCACCATCCTCTCATCTTCTGACATCTTTAAAACATGTATGTGGATATGCTGGTTTTGGCTGCATTGATGCTCTGTGGTTTTACCCCAGCTCTTATTATAAGTAAGTGGCTATAATTTTTTTTTAATTATTATTATTATTATTATTATTATTATTACTAAGGTTTTGGGAACCCTCTGTACCTTTAGCTATTAATATCTGGGGAAGGGCATGGGGTTTTGTGGAACCCCTACCCCTGTTAAAATATCAACACTCCACTGCCTAGTGGATAGAGGCCAAAAAGAGGTTCTCAAAGCCCCGAAACACTTTTATATTTTACTCCAAATGACTGCATGTGGAAAGGAGGAATGGGTGGAGGTCATTCACAGTCTCTTTTAACATATTCAGGGAAGTTATGATTGACTTCACAACTCACATTCAAGATGATTCACTGTTTGTCGCTGTAATTTATGCCTTTTTTTTTTTTCCAGTGGCGTTGAAACTATGCACTTATGCTGGGAAAAATAATAAGTTGTTGGGGTGTTGGTGCTTGGAATGTTACTTGGTGTTTGGATTCTGGGGCAATACATGTATCATTTAGATGTTGATAAGCAGCGGTATTCACTAAACTCTGAATTTTAGTTAATTAATTTCAAAATAGCACTAATAAGGCTAATATAGCAGATTTGGAAAAAGAATCTGCAACTCAGCTATATTCACAGCTTGGACATTTTAGCCTCAGCTTTGCCATTTGGATTTAATTTACTAAAAGTTTTGCAAATAACCCTGAGATTCTACAATTGTCATAAAAATTCTTCTTAGATTTCAACCAGACAGAATGTAAACAAACTGAATATGCAAATGCTAGAACTGTTTTGATGGCTCCTATCACAGAGATTGCAGTAGTCCAACTTTAGATTCAAACATATTTTATTATTCTGGTTACATGTTAATATATAAAAACCCTTAGCACTATCAACTTTCCGAGTCTGCTTGTTCAGTAACGTTCTACTGCAGGTTGTTCTTTTTAAATATTTCATTATATTTTCTCATTAACACAAAATTAACTGCTACATCGTAAACACCTAACAAACTAAATGTAATACATATCTTACATGCAAAAATCTCAGAATTCTGATCTCATAGGCTTTATTACTGGCATTTAATCCTTCAAGATATACATAATGGAATAGCTCAGAGAATCATGTTTGTATCATATGTAAACGTGGCTACATATTGTATGAATTGTCTGTGTCCTTGTCTTATGATTTGTCTGTACTCATGTTTTGATTCTATATGTGTATTACCTTCATTGGCTGTACATGCCGCATGGTCCCGTCCTCCCGGTTCCAATTATTGTTTTTATGATTTATGTGTTTTTTTTATTTCTGCATTTACTTGATATTGTTTTTATTTTCTACTTTACCATTGATCAGGTACGAAGGGATAATATTGCAACTGAAATTCAACTGGTTTGTTGTCAACCATCATAGCATCATGTCTTGCACCGTACGCTGTATATTATACTACATATACAGACGCATTCTTACTGGTGGTTCCAGTCTACTGCTCATGATATAATCAATAGTTAACACCAATAACTACTTACAGTGTCTCTACTTCATTATTTGTGTACCTCCCAATATTTCAGATGGACAAAGAGAGACACTTTAATATAAGGGGTGCGAGAGGGGTTTGAGAAAATTTAGTAAACTTACTAATACAATTTTAAACAACTAAAATGCAATTTAGAACAAGAACCATGTACACATTTATTGTAGTTTCAAGACACATTATTGGGGGTATTATTGCTGTGGATCTCTGATATACAATCAGACACACAAGCTGCTAGAAAAGAGAGTCATTAGGGTAGAAAAGAGGGAAAGATGGATTTGGGCCCAAAATAAGGTCTGTCCCTCCTAAATAGGGACACTTGGGAGGTATTGATTCGTGATTAGACATCATATTCAAGTTACTGTTTACTAAACAACTTCGTGAGACTGTCTGCTCAATAGAGTCGTCTCCAATAATTTGGCTGTAAATTTATAGCATGGTAAATAAACGTTTATTACATAAAATTATATTGTAAAGGGATATATTTCAATATAAATACCCAAAACTAACAGATATAGGATTCACTAAAGTTAATTTCAAATTTCAGGTCAAAGTAGACAAACTGGAGAAAATCTCTAAATCAGCTATACTTTCAGTTAGCTACTTTAGCCTTAAATTTGAAATTTACATTTATATTCACTTCAAATTCTCACCTTAGTAAATAATCCTATGCTTATTTTTTGCTTCTCAGCTTTTTGACATACATTTATGAATTTCTGTTTTTGAATTTTCCCAGAAATAAACAATATCTCTTCTGTTACTGACATATTGTCCTGTTGTGTGCTGTAAAATATCTTAAAATATCTCATTATGTGTGGGATAAAATATCTTATACCAGACTCCTCTCCACTCTGCATTGCATTGTGAGAAAGCAATGGGGAGAACTATTTCTGTGCTCAATCCTTATCTCCTGAAGTGACCGTGATCATAAAAGAGACACTTTAAACAACGCAACCACTTCAGCTCAGTGTTGCGGCTATAGGTGCCATTCCACATTTTATTTTTCCAACAGTATTATTCAGTAATGTAAAAATTCTAAGTGAATTTAAATTTTATGGCAAAAATGGCCAAAATAGAAAACAAAATTAACTAGGAGAATATTTCTAATTTGGCTATATCGTCGTAAATTCTTATATTGACTTTGAATTCCCAGGAAATCTCAATTTACTAAATAACCCTAACACTGTTTGAGAGCGGTTTTACAAAAACGTGGATTCTTCTTGACACCCAGAGACTGTCATCTACAAAGCTGACTTGCTAATGTGGAATTTAAAATTTCTACATTATCAACGGGCAGCAGTGATTGGCTGAGACTTGAAGTACTCAGAACCCTGATATGATTGCTGTCTAGTTTTAAAAGAAAAATTATATTGGGTGTTTAAATCCCAAATTATCAAGTCAGGTAAGATGGGGTTGTCTACGTGGTGGCTTTTGGGTGCATCAAAGAGTTCAGTTTCTGTCAAACCACTCCTACAATATTTTACAAAAATCTAAGGTGTTACCCTATTAGCAACATAAATACTCTATGATGCTGCCACTTTAAGGGACTATACTAGGAACCCTCCATCGCTCCAAATACTCTGCCGTGAAATAGGGAGGAGATATCTAAACGATGAATCCATTCTTGCTGCTGCCAAATTATTTGCCTTGATGAATGGAGTTTTTTTTTTGGTCATTTTGTGACAGCTGAGATCCATAGACTAAGACATTATCAACACTATCAGTTAATTAGTTTCCTCAGAGCAACATATGTTCTTCAGCACATTAAGTTGACACTAACTGTATAATGTATTGAGGAGGACGTTGGTTGGGGTGAACGGCAAACTCTGCCATATTGATTGCTTCATTACAAAAATCCAACAAACGCTAATTTTATTAAAATGTACATCTATAAGGCATAGAAAATGTTATACTGTTTTTATTATAGTTATATTCTATAGGTTACAGTCTTTATTTATTACATCAACCACGTTCCAAAATTTTGCTTGTATGCGCGTATTAGGAATTAATTTCTAAATGATTTAGAAACCATATAACGCAATCTTCGTAAATAATGAGAAAATTATCACCGTCTGTCTAGATAACGTATTTCATTTAAAATTCACAGAATTGTGGCAATATTGTTCTTTTCTCTATGATGCAAGAAACGACCTCTAATTTGGCAAAATGATTCTGGTTTCGTGACAAAATAACGCACTTTTCTAGGGTCATTCCTGCAAACTTGGCACACTTCAATATTTGCTAATCCTTCTGGGTTGTTCAGGTGACACTTTTATTACATTACTCACAGTACAATATGTGTATTTTCTATGATTACATTTATGTGCTTTGACAGTCTGTAATTATAACAGATGGCTTATTACAATAGGGCACTTTAGAAATCAAATTCCTCCCAGAATTATCCTTCATTGTGTCCCATCTACAATACAGAGCTTGCAAGTTCTGTCTGAAAATCACACCTACTCTTTTAATTATCAGAATGCTTGTATTTGTCTCATATATCGTTGTATTGTTATCATGCGTGCTAGATTTGAAGGTTTAAGAACTATATTAAAGCATCAAATTTGCATTAGTTAAAAAACTTTTAGGAAAATTATTGGCAAGGTCATACTTGGAGAAAATCCAAAACTTAATCAGAACTTAGGCATCATAAACTGCCAAAAAAAAAAAAATGATTGGTCCTCAATTCGTTCAACATCAAAGATGTTTAAATATAATTTCCTATTTTGTTGACAGAAATCGTCCTTCCGTCTTGTATCCATTTGAACTTAAGTTTTGAGAACTAAATAAAAGTTAAAAGAAGATACAAGTTATGTGATGGAATATAATGCTGGATCAGTGGTTTTGCTGTGTCTCCTGTAACAGAGAGAAATGATATCAATGTATCATAGAGAAGTATCGTAGAGTATCATATAAAGACTTTATTAGTCTAGCAGCATATCTTTATAATTCCTAATTATATTTTCTGTTAGAGAGAGGAAAACAGCAAAATCGTCATCATGTAGAAAATAGAAACAAAGGAAAATATGGTTAGCAAAAGACATAACGAATACGTATTAAACAAACATCCCAGAAATCGCAACTACATATGTTCTTTAAACTACAACTTCTGAAATTAAAGAAGTCATTCGAACTGTAAGATCACTGATAGTGGCCGTACAAGTTATTGAACTGTGTTCACTTTCCTTGGACAAATACTTTCTGAGCGAGACTGTAAAATTGTGGAGATATTGCTTTACCTTGTCTGCCAACTGTCTTAATTCATGTGGGACTGCTTCCGATGATCTTGCTGCTTTAGGACACCCGAGAAATTGGCCCACAGCTAAGGTGCCTTCACAATAATGCGCATTAGCAGGCACATTATTATTATTATTATTACATTACTATTACTGGTATTTATATAGCCGCCAGCATATTCCGTAGCGCTTTACAATATTATCAAAGGGGGAGATTTAACAATAAATGAGAAGATTACAATAAATTGCAGGAACAATAGGTTAAAGAGGGCCCCGCTCACAGGAGCTTACAGTTTATAGGAGGTGGGGTGTAAAATACAACAGGACAGGAGGTAGCAATCAAACAAGGTCGAGTGAAGCAGAGCTGGAGGAGAGAGTAGAGTGCTGCCCTTTAGGAGAGAGCAAGAGACAGGTATGTGAGGTAGAGGTTAGTCTGGGAGGCCATAAGCTTTCCTAAAGACATGGGTTTTGAGAATAACCTTAACATATGTTATTCTCTGACTGGCATTATGAATCTTAACTAACCTGCAAATACACAGCAGCCTGACTGTGACTGTCACTCTGAGTATCAACTCAGTTATACAGGCCCAGTTGGCTGTGCTTTGGCTTTTTTGGCAATGCTTTGTTTGTGTCTCTGTCCAGACATTCATTTGGAATGTTGGGTAGTGTGGCTTACTTACTATAAGATATATGCCATATTAAGAGGCGTATGAAAACATAATATTTTATTAAATACAAATGGAAAGTAGAAACAAAATGATTTAGTTCCACAATTATTAGAGTTCTATCCATGGACAGGTCCAGACACCTGAACGTGGGAAGAGCACTACCAGATTTTGTGTTGAAGCTGTGGCCAGAAAAAAATATTCTATATAAAATAAAAATTACTGAAATCAACCTCAGTCACTCCACGTTTATCCTTCACACCGTGAGTCCATGCATGTGGTTTGTGGATCCTGGTTTGTAGGTTCTCCCCCCGGTGGTATGTACCTTCATCTTGTGTCTGTGCAGGAGACTGGCTGTGATAAACACATTGTGGTGACATCCATACCCATTGTCCCTAATACATAACAGTACGATTGGCAGCAAGGGCAAGACAATCTAGGGTTTCTTTTTAGTGGCATTTCTTTATAAACCCCTGAACCCCTGCATACCGCCAGATCATTGCTCGACTGTTCCGTTCTTCCTACAATTTGTAACTTCTGTTCCCCAGTATACCTGGCTTTCCTAACTTGGCTTGTCTAATCCTTTGTGAACCACTGCTGCCTGAATTGTGACCTGAGGACTACATTTACTGTGATTCTAGATTTCCTTTCTTCACTTTTTTTTTTTTTCCTGTGTCTCTCACCACTCCCCATAGGGTATTACAGACCTCCACCTGGTTATCCCTGGCGCTCTCTATTCATTCCACGACCCCTGATGTCATTTTTACGCCATCATTCCATCTTTCTCTCCCACCTGCCGCTCTTTCATCCACTGTGCATTCTTTCTCTTCTTCCCTTTCTCTTCTCCTTTCCCTTTATTCCATCTCCCGTTCCCGATATCCAATTTTTCAGAAATCTATTTTCCCCCTTCCCCTTTTCCCGTATTAACACTACTTGCCGCACTCCCTTTTATTACTCCTCCCCTAAAGTCTAACCAGTTTTCCTGGTATTTGTTCCATTAGTATTTGTATAATACATCATCTCTTCTGTTGGTTTTATCGAAGTCGGAGGAGTGACCAGTCTGTATTACAATGCCTGACACTGCTCCTCCTTTCTGGAAACTGGTAAATTTACTAGAATCATAATCTTTTAAAAATATATCTAAGAATGATCATAAATGCATCTGTGTGTATAAGCATCCCCCATCTCTCAATCAACCTCTGGATTTACCTCCTGGATAGCCCAGTCCCTAGAAAACTTCAAGCAAAAGTTACATTCTTTAGTTTAAATTTGGAGTTGTGTGTTGGGGTACGGCACTTAAGTTTGTAGCAGTTAAATACCAAAATGTGGGGGGCGGGGCCTGACAGCCAAGATGGCCAGACGTGCTTACTGAGGGCTCTTGCACCAGCAGGCACAAAAACGATTACCCTTACTAACCAAACGCTGCTAACTACACGAGAAGCCCAGAAAATGAAGCAGGACCACACGGGGAATAGAAAGGTACCCGTCCTGCATCGAAATATGAAACCAGCACCTGCACCAGCCTTGCGGCCTACTTTGGAGCGGGGCCTGAGGCCTGGAGGAAGCGGCCGACCTCCCGGCATGAGACCAGCTCAGACAAGGCAATCGAACACTGCCCTGCTGCCCCCCCTCTGGACCGGCGGGGGTTATCCCGGTCCACGCGGGGGTCGATTACCCCAACAAAGCAGCCTGAACAAGCGAATAAACCTGCAACCGAGCGGGAATGCAGGGGCCCTAGTAAGATGGCGGCGCGGACGTGCCGGGCGCCAAATCGCACCCTCACCACACCACCTAAGCACACCCTGGAGTTCTTCCACAGGCTCTGTGCCACACCCAGGGTCAGCATTACCACCTGATACTGAAGGAAATGGTGGCATGGATTCGCCCGGCTACCCGACGCCTCCTAAGCAGATACCCACCACGAGCCTCCAAACAGAGAAAAAGCTGGAGACCGGCACGGCGGGAAATGGCAGCATGCCCCCCAGACTCCGGAACTCACCCTCACACACATCAGAGCGAGACCCCCAAGCCTGCCCGACCCGCTCACAAATCAGCGGCGTCGGAATCATCCGACCAACGAAGCACACCTCACACTCCCGGCCGAATGGCTCACCGCAATGCATCACAAGATTTTACCAGCGACAGACAAATGAAACGGGGTAAAAGTGAGAGACACCAGCTTGGACTATTAATGGCCTTCAGCAGACGCCGAACGCTGGATAGTGAGGTATTACCCCTGCAGCATGACAGAAGCCAGAGGGTTGCCTTATGTTGCCTGAACACAGAAAACCCACGGCAGCGTGACAGCACGCCTCCCCACAGACTGGGCATCGGATGAAAGGGAGGTAAGACCCGGTCTGCCTGATGGCCAGCTCCGGTGATGATATCTACGCAGACGACCCGGCAGAACCCACTTAACCTGAAGGACGAATGTAACAAGCCAACACCCATGGACATGGTTCTACTCATAACATACTCTGTCCCTGCATCGGACTAAGCTTCTAACATCTGAGTCTCCAATGCTATTGCGGGACACCAGCTTATTACCCTGTCATGACTGACATGGGCCCCAGAGGCTGCCAGGCGGCTTAACGGTCTTATTGATGGTTATAATCTGTTAAATATTGTCTTCACATGTTTCACCTTTATCACTCTTAAATGTATTACTTTGCCTGTACTACCCTTTAGTAACTAATAGCATAAAGTACCAACTCTGTTCTCTTAACTTTAAATGCAGCATCAATAATGAGTTTTACATAAGCTTTTATATTTTAAATACGTTTTAAATTGCTCATAACTTAATGGTGCACAGTTTATATACTTACTCAGCTTTATCGACATCTGACTAGCTAGGCCTTCAGGACGGCAGTTGTATCCCAGTACTGCCCCTGTTTAAGTGTCTAACTTAGTCCAACATATTATTTCTTTAGTATGCCTTTTACTACCTGATTTTCTTGCCCAATATGCTGGACATAATCGCCTTGACCTGTTACAGTGAGACATTCCAACGAAAATATTAAGCAGTAGCTCACCTTGCACTCACTGTGCATGCTCAAGATAGCCTCACAAGTAGTTTATTGTGTTTATACAGTGTTTCTTAAGTGCATTACCACCACTGTTTAACGTTGTTTTATTAATACAAATAATGAGGTACTGCTAATAGTTGCCAATCTACCAAGCTATGCCTTCATATGTGGTACCTTGAATTTTTTATTGTATGTACTGGTATTTTTATTACCTTAATATTCATAGCTTAATTATTTTTCTGTACTTCGTAGCCAGATTCGGCTCTGTATTACATGTGTTCATGCAATCTTTACCATAGCATAGGCGACCCTGCAATATCGTGCATCCAGTAACTTTAATTTACTTTATTTTATTTTATTCACTTATATTCTGATAAATCAACTGTTTAGTTCAGCATGTTATATAAAAAAAAAAAAAACTGTGCAAACTATCATGCCACTGTTTAACTTGTATGACAACTGAAACACGCTGTTGTGGCGCTGATTGAAATACTGTAACCACCTGCACAACCAAAATAAAGAATTAAAAAAAAAAAATATCAAAATGTGTATGCAGAGCAAACATACCAGCTCTAATTAAGAATACTATAGAGCTTTAAACTTTGTGATTTAAATCGTAAGCTCTCCAAAATAAATTAATATTCTAAAAGTTATTAAATATAGTGGCTCCGCTTGTGTTTCTACATAGGGAAGAAACTCTCACAATCTAGATTTGACGTCGAATTGTTCAAACATTTCAAACGTTTTGTCAAATTAACACAGAATTCCTACTACTATAACAAAGTGAAATGATGAATTTTAACAAAACAAAATGGACAGTTGAGAAGAAATATATAAAAATATATTATATAGATATAATATATGTATATTTGAGCGAGCTGAGAAAACCAGCACGCGCCAAGATGCCTCCTAGCTACCCTTAGCCCTGGCAAAGCCTCTTTGGAGTTGCAGTTCTACATCAGCGAGGGATCTAACTTTCGGCCACTACTGTTCTACAGCGTAAAGGTTTTTAAAATCATTATATTTATTCTATTCAATGCTGCCCAGTCCCAGCCCTCCCCTACAGATACTATTTCATAGTTTTGTTTTTTTCAATGCACGGGGACTTGTAACCCTTGTTTTATGCTCGACAATGAATCAGAGGGGGCTGCTTTTGAGAGCTTACATTCTAGAGGGATTGCTGCTTGAGGCGGTAAAACACGGTAAAAGATAATGCATCGGTAGTAGGGATTTGTAGCTAGTGATTGGGATGCAGTGCTTTGGCCCCTGGAGTTCAGCCTGTATTAGTCCCTGAGAGTTTGCCTCTGATTAGCATGCAGATCACTGCGCTGTGTACATCTCCCTCTCACCGCTCCAATCTGTCACCGCTCAGCCAGAGGAGGCTGCTGCCTCAGACGCTGCTCCTCAAATGAGACCGGATAATTAGTTGCCCCGTACGGATGCCGCTCTCTTCTCACCCCTGATTGCTATCACCTTTTTGCTCCTGGCAGTTTTGACACCTCATAATCAGCCTGCTGCTTTTCTTTCTTGCCCTGATTCTTTCTTTCGTTTTTTTTCTCCCCCACTCTCTTTTATTTCATCCACTCCCTTTTATTTGCTTGTTTTAAAATCTATATCAATTCATTGCATTTTTTAAATATAATCCTGCGTTTTCCTCCCCCCCCCCCCCATTCTAACCTGCCAGATGTAGAAGGTATACCCTGGGCATCACACTTCCTCTAAACTTCGTTAACCACAATAACGATTTGATCGAACACCTGATACTCAGTAAATTAACCCTTTCTGTTCCAGAACTCACAAAGGTCAACTATCAAGATACACAGACAGACAGACAGACAGACAGACACACACACACGTGCAATGATAATTATAGACAATGCATACACCTGACTTGATGTTGGTTTAAGAGTAGCTTGTTCTAATTATATACATATGTAAAAAAAAAAAAAAAAAATAACAATAAAATGCTGCTTTAGGGATTTAATGTGTTTATTATAGACATCTGTCTGTAGACTATATTTTACTCTATGCATTCATTCGATACGCATGTCTACCAAATACACAGCAACACGGTCACCCTTTTAACCCCTTCATAAGAGATGACATCATGATGGTGTTAGGAAAGTCCACTGTAAAAATGTATATATTTTTTTCAGGACTCTGCCCTTTCAATGTACACAGAGATCTGTTGGGCTTGAAGGATTCAATCATTACCCCCTCCACTCCCTCAAAAAAAAAAACACAAATCTGTTGAAATATAAATAATGAAGAGAAAAAATGATATGTAGCAAATATAAAAAAACTAACAAAAAAAACACTCAAACAGAGTTATTCAGAGCAAATTACATTCTGTATTGCAAAATTCAGGTTGAAATATTCAAGCTAGGGAGATGGAATTTTTGTACAGATGAGTTATTTTTGTCTACACTTTGCCACTCGGATTTTAATTTGCTAAAATTTACAGTTTAGTGAAAAACTCTGAAAGGTTCTGTTAAATGTATAGCAGCTCGATCAAAATGTTGATGGGAAAAAAAAAGCAAGAAAATAATTTTCTGCAGACGATTACTAAATTCAGTTTATACCAATGTCACTAAATAGAAACTTGCAAATGTGAATGTATGAAAATAAAATGTATTATAGAACGTTTATTATGGAACAATTCTAAGAAGTCATATACATCGCATAATGTCTCACTTAAAGACTTTGAAAGTACAAACGATGGGTGCCTTTTAGAACCAGTATCGAGATCTTACATAATAACAGTTATTAAAATACATTGCAATATTACCAAATATACTAATGATAACAAGATCTATAATCTAGGAAGCCATAACAAAAATGGAAGAGTCTTGGAATCTGTCAGAGCACTGTTTTCCTCTCTAATATAACAAGCAGTGACAGGATAATTATCTACAAGCAGCTGTCCGTGATTCCAGAGAGGAAAAGGGGAGCTACAGGCTGTGCATGGCATTACATTCAGACACTGACAAAATAATAAGCAGCTAAAGGTGTGGGATTGGTGTCACTTTCAGTATTTCCTCTTTCTCCTTTGAAGATCCAGAGCTAAAAAAAAAACAGAAGAGGAGAACATCCAATGATGCAAAAACCTTACCAGGTGTACGATGGGTTGCAGAACCAACTTCATTAACACTTTTTTGATACTTGAAGGCTTGCAGAGCATCGCCGTGCGGTGCAGTACTGTCTCACTTTCAGATGTTTTAAAAAAAAATAATTTTTTTTTTTTTAATAAATACATTAACTAAAGGAGAGGAGAATAATAGAATCTGCAGGCCCCCAATGTGAGGACAGTAAAGGAATTTTTTTTTTTTCGTTTTAATCAAAAGTACCCATTGCCACAGAGCTTCCTAGGTAGGTATAATGACATATTCCAGATTCACCAGATTTAGTTCGGCACTTATAGCATCTATATACCGTTTGACAACATGTAAAATGCGCTACTCGGCTGTTTGTAGGGTTTTTGTGCTTTAGGAGGAAAATCATTAAGTGTGGAATCTTCGAAAAGTTAGCTTTTTAAGATTTATCAACAACAGTTATTGCTAACCTTTAGAGCTTGAGCTGTCCCGACCTGAACTACCCATGTCATAGCTCTATTCTGAGGAAAATATTCACAACATACAACTAGCCATTGTTCTTCTGTAGTAGATGCACATGTATTTTTTTCTATACGTACCCTGCGTGCCAAATAGGAAATAAAAATGAGCCGCATCTATCTCCCAACAGGGCCATGGAAGGGACTATCGGGTCCCGAGCGCGCAGCCTGAGCACCCCAGCGACCGGCAAAGAGACCCCACGCCTAGGTTGAAGAACCTTACCATTTTCTTCTCTAATAGAACAAGCAGTGACAGGATAATTATCTTCAAGCAGCTGTCCGTGATTCCAGAGAGGAAAAGGGGAGCTACAGGCTGTGCATGGCATATCAGTTAAACTGTAAGCAGGTTTTTTATCTCCCACCCCCATGACTCCTCTCCTGCAACTGTCAAAAATTACCTACAAATCCCTCAATTAATACTTTTCTAGCAACCTACTTCGTACCCCTACTTTTACCCTCTGTGTCACTATACTCCACTCCCTCTAGAATGTAAGCTCATTGAGCAGGGCCCTCAACCCCTCTGTTCCTGTACGTGCAATTGTCTGGTTAAAATTACGTCTGTTAGTCCACCCAATGTACAGCGCTATGGAATGTGATGGCGCTATATAAATAATAAAATAATAATCTAATTCCTACAGGAGAACGATTGGTTTCAAGTACACAGCCTGTAGGATACGGAGAGGAGTTTTTCCCTTGATTAGTGTTTGGATACACTTAAGATCCCTAACACTTCAACCTTTACAGGACTAACACTGACCAGCAGATTGGTGAGACCTTTCCATTTTTTAATAGGACATTGAGCAATATTTTTTTGGTGTGTACACACTAGGACTGTATATAATTATTTTTGCCTCCTACCATTTTTTTGCATTTTTTGTTCTATTAGATTTTTTCCTTTTTTCTTTCTTTGACCGGAAGTTTATACCATTGGTCTCCTGGTTAGGAAGTAATTTGATTCTGATTCTTCAGTGGGCTATCAGCGACATAGTGCAATTAAGCACCAAAACTATTAACATTGTCGAAATGATTTTATTTGGGGGTTGGTTTAGCCATATTTGGTGTGTCTAGGACAATTACAGTGGTCAAGGTTGCTGTGATATATATAACTGTTTGTATTGACCACGTTTGTATAATAAAGTTCTTCTTGTGCTTTCTAATATAGTGATTCAATAAAATCTCAGAATAAGTACCTATGTGGTAATCTGTATTTATATTTACCAGTTTAGAGTGCAGTATCGTATGTTTGTATATATGTATCTTAGGGGTATTCGGAGTGGGCTACCTGGAGACCAGCACCTATTTTGAATAGCAGAGTGCCTACATATATTTGTGATTTTTGTCAAAAGTACCCATTGCCACAGAGCTTCCTAGGTAGGTATAATGACATATTCCAGATTCACCAGATTTAGCTCGGCACTTATAGCATCTATATACCGTTTGACAACATGTAAAATGCGCTACTCGGCTGTTTGTAGGGTTTTTGTGCTTCAGGAGGAAAATCATTAAGTGTGGAAGCTTCGAAAAGTTAGCTTTTT